>NC_092868.1:31028530-31332637 GCF_032062135.1 Pyxicephalus adspersus | reverse complement strand
GCTGCCATCTGATCACCCACCTCTGCCCGGTGCTGCCATCTGATCACCCACCTCTGCCCGGGGCTGCCATCTGATCACCCACCTCTGCTTGGTGCTACCACCCACCTCTGCCCGGGGCTGTCACCCGATCACCCACCTCTGCCACACTATAACTATTCCCTGCCTTGTGCTACCACCCACCCCTGCCTAGGGCTGCTACCCCACCACCCACCTCTGCCTTCTGCTTCCACCCACCTCTGCCAGGGGCTGTTACCCGACCACCCACCTCTGCCTGGAATTGCCACCCGATTACCCACCTCTGCCTGGGGCTGCCACCCGATCACCCACCTCTGCCTGGTGCTACCACCCACCTCTTCCTGGGGCTGCCACCTGACCACCTCCCCCTGCCTGGGGCTGCCACCTGATCACCCACCTCGGCCTGGGGCTGCCACCTGATCACCCACCTCCACCTGGGGCTGCCACCTGACCACCCACCCCTGCCTGGGGCTGTCACCCAGGGCTGATCACCCTTCCTTGTCTGGGACTGCCAAATAGATCACCCACCCCTGCCTGGTGCTGCTGCCCAACCACCCTTCCCTGCCTGGTGTGCCACCCGTTCACCCTTCTCTGTCTGATGCTGCCACCCTATCACCATTCCTTGCCTGGTACTGCCACCCTGATCACCCTTTCCTGCCTGACCACCCTTCCTTGCCTGTGTCCGCCACATGGATCACCCTTCCCTGCCTGGTCCTGTTACCCTGATCACCCTCCCCTGCCTTGTGCTGCCACTTGGATCACCCTTCCCTGCCTGGTACTGCTGCCTTATCACCCTTACTTGCTTGTGTCTGCCACATGGATCACTCTTCCTTCCTGGTGCCGCCACCTTGGCTTCAGAACAGTAGGTTGCAGCTGACCCAGTTGGCTACCTGCACCCCCAACCTCCACAGAGTTTTAGAATATGGGGTAAACGTGGGCAGAAATTAAATGGTCCTCTGACTGGGATAGGGACAGGGAGATCTCAAGACTCAAGGACTTCCCTGGGACTCCCAGGGCCGCCTCCATGAAAAAGGGCATGTGACGGGCCCCTGGGTTCTGAGCTGTGAAGCTGCAACACTTTAATAGGAAAAAATAGTGCTTAATATATCAGATAATGCTGCCAGTCAGATATTGCTGCCCATTTTGCTGATATATTACTAATGTAGGAGACCCCTGTACCTACCAGCACCCCAAATTCAAGCCCCTGCGATATGGGTGCACAAAGATAAAAAACTGCAGATATGTGGTTCTTTCCCTTGGGAGGGGGTCCTATCTTGGCACTCACAGACCATGCTTTAGATCCAAGCTATTTTGTGTGTTCCCAGCCAGCATGCAAAGTATATGGCCCCTGGGGTACAGATACAGAGCCAAGAAATTTTTTGGGACCTAAAAATGGTCTGCAACAACTCTAAACCCAATGGCCACAGCCGAATACTCTGATACGGAAGTGGCACCAAGGGTCTCTGGTTAAATGCCAAACTAAAGATCTTGGGGGCTTGAGGGAACCCCATTCCCAAATAAAAGAACACTTCATTTCAACCCACTTTTTGACACTATATGCAAACCCAATGGGACTAGGGGACTGGTAGCCACAGGGGTGCCCAGTTGGGTTTGAAAATGTCTGGTACCTACCACCTACCGTTTTAGAGAAGTTCTTTCCAATGGAACAGACCAGTTGGTATAATCTTAGATGTTTTTATACCCCACCTTTTTTAGAAAGCCCCTTTCAATACGGCATATATTTTATCCCCACTATGTGGATCAGCATGATAGAACAGTAGCATGCATTTTGAAAAGGACAGATCAGCTGTGGCAGTCTCTGTTTTCAGTACAGGTTTCCTCTTGTAATATACACATATGCTTGGCAGGCCTTAGCTCTATGATGTGGTGTGCCAAGTGTACGCTAGCGGCATCAGATCTGTGCCAGCCACTACAGACCAGTTCATTAGAGTTTCTTGCTAGTCAAGACATGGCAACACACAGTATGTGTATATACAGCTGCATCCAGTGATTATATGTGCATGATTTTTAGGTGGTTTGTTCAGTTGTGTCTGTTTAGCTATGTATTATAGGATGAGTGTTTTGGTGACAGTAATATCAACAAATTGTAATCCTTGAGGATTTTATTTTTTGCAAGGAGCAGGATATGTGATAAGTTAGAGTTTGTTTAATCAGTCGCTATTTCTTCCAGACATTTGTACACATGGAACTGCTATGCTCACTAAACTTTGGTGACTCAGACAGTCAGTTAATGATTCTATTTAATAGGCTCCATCTATGTGCTTCAGCTGTCAGAAACAAAAATGATGCAGGTAGAATCAAAGCTCCTGATCTGCATTTAATAAAGCTTCTAGATTACCAGTATGGCCAGGCAGATAGCAGATCCAACGGTTTTTTATGTACATATCCAGCCAGCAGGTGGAGCTCCTGGCTACTTTATACGTGTTTTCCTGGTTCTTTTTACTTACTTTGTTTAAAACAGTGCAGTTAGGTAAATTGACCTTAGACTGTATTATTGATGCACGTAAGAATCCTTTATTGCAGAAGAGACATGTTGGGCTTGATTTTTTAAAGTTCTCCAAGACTGTAAAAGATCATGGGAGAACTTGATGTGTGATTGTGTAAACCTGGAATCGATTTCTTAATCATTTGCTCTTAGTTAGTAAATGTTTTCAATCATGAATCAGATTATTTGCTAAATTTGCTGGATCACCCAGGTTCTCCATTGATAGTCTTCTATCTCATTGATAGTATCTTCTCTAGTCTTGGGAAACTTTAATAAATCAGGCTCCTTGTGTCTCGTCTTTAGTAAAAAGATTGTTTGTCTGTAGATTTGTTCTTTTTAAGTTTAGGTCTCACTTACTTGGTATGTTATTTACATATAGTATTACAAATACAATCTTCTTTTGGACATTTAAATGAAATTTCTACCCAGTATTTTCCTAAAAAAGGATCTTTCTGTCTTGACTATGTAAGCAGGAGACAAAAACTACTAAAACTAATTTTATGTCAATGTAAAGAAAGACGATCATGCTTTTAATAGTTTCAAGTCCTATTAGCAAATAAAGTCATTGTTTGAATATTATTTAGCATCTCTATTCTAAAAAAAAAAGGTGCACAGACATGCATGGATAGGGAATATCACCCCCACCCCCAAGAAGATAGTGTGCAACGTTTGCCATTTTCTTAGGAATCTTTTAGATTGTTCTTTCCAGAAATCTGCATTCCTTAAGACAATAAGACAAAACACAAAAATTGTTTGCATGGATGGAATGTCTGCCAGGCTTACCTTGTCTAAGACGAGTGGGCTGAGTGACTGCAACCCCATCAATAGAACAAGGGTTCCCACATGGAAAAAGGGTGAGTGTGCCACAATTATTCTCAATGTAGCAATGTGTAGCAGCAATTCCAGGGCCCTGTATAGTAATATCCCTGGATGCATGGCCCAAGGTGGTTCTCCCTGTGGGAAAAGGCAAATAATGAGAATACAGAAAACCACAAATAATTAGTTCGGTAATGTTCCAAAACACAATTTGCATTGTTATTCCATTTTTCACTAATCTACACTAAAAAGCCTTAAATGTAACAAAAATATTTTACAGCATGCATCAGTTTAAGATTTCTTTCCCAGGTTCATTTGACCTACAGTTGCAAGCTGATTTTGGATTTCTATTGACATGTATGGGTCAGAGAAGCAATTTTAAATTCAAAATACATACAATTCAATCAATGTAACCACCACATCTAAGCCATGGCAGTGGTAAATGTGATGCTGTGTCCTCCTAAATGCCCCCTCCAATGACTGAAATCAGGTCATATGCTGCTGCCAGCCAGGGATGGGACATTCCTAACTTGATTGGGTTAAAGCTGTATGGTTAAATACTGAGCACCTTGTGTCTACTCAAGATTTGTATGACAAATGAAGGGAGAGTCAGGTAAACTTTCCGTTATTGCTCGATATCCTGTTGTAACTTGTGGAGTCATTACTCTCGCTCAGACTAACAGTTCCCTCCTGTCACTCACTGCCAAATCAGTGAGTCAACTTTTCAGTGCCACGCCTGCAGTCAGCTCAGTGTTGAGAGCATGGAGTCTGTGCCAATGCCACCCTGTTTTATTTTGCCAGTAATTCACAAGTAAAAACAATGGGCCTGGGCCTAACTAGGCCCTGCTTGGGTTAGGTATTCCAGTTGGGCCTTACCAATTGTTGGTTGGTTGGTTCAGCACCAACCTAAGAATGACACAGCCAGTAGATACCAAGAGGAGCCTTTAGCCAGCCAACACCATGACCCAACCAGCATGAGCCTATTTATAAATAAATCCTCACCAGCATTGTCAGCCTTTATACAGCCAAAGACTAGCCAGCATCAACATGTATGAAGCTTCCCAGTTCAAAAGTGGTGAATGAAAGGCTTTCCTCAATGCTTCAGTTCCTAATCATCCTATAGTATCTGACTTTAAAGAGATCCAAGCCTATCCTATCCAATCCTATTAAAAAATTGTTAGACAACATTGGCTGATCCTGACATTGGTGCTTTTGTCTGATGTCTTAAACAGCTGAGAAACACTGTTCATGGCTGATACCAAAATATGCGGATTAACCCAAAAAATACAACTAATTAACAATGTTTTACTATTTTAGAATATTGTTACTATATTTTAGATATATCTATAAAAGATTTACTGATAAAGAAATACCTTCTTCCAAAGGCAGTAGAGTGATTGCCGTGCTCAGTCTTCCACTCCCCAGACTCACAAGATGTGGTTTCTCTGTGTGCACCTTTACAATTTTTCCTGTGTCTATAAGATCCAGTGGGGTGTTCTGCATGTAACACAAATGGAGATATCCCATTACATTGTGCAAAGTGATAAGAGAAACATTACAAATATGTACAACTGGTTGGCAGCTCTCCATGAAAATGTTTTACCACAATCCAGACAGACTTCTTAAATAATCCGCTCACAGATTTTCCCAGACTTTTCATCAACATTATATTTAGATTACAAGTTTATCATACTGGTATTAAAACTGCATATTGAACTGAAACAGAACACAACCTCAGCCACCAGGATTTATGGGGAACTGGACCCTGCAATACATAGACCCAATGGTTAGTCTGCTTTTTTCCACATTGTATTATGTAGAAAACACTGTTATCCCTATAATATCATAAACAACAAATGTGGTTCCAAATGTATTGTGTGGAAGTGCCAGTGAGTAGCAATAGGTCACAAAACATATGGGGCTCACTCAATGAGAGAATGGAAACATCTTTCATAATGCATGCAAAAATAGAGAGGGTTTTTTGTTATTTCTACTACATTTCTATTATCTGGAAAATGAAAACTGAAGGATAGATGGAAATAGCGTTGTCCTATTTCTGCAGTTTTCCTCTTTCTGTGGTCTTGCTCAGGCACTAAATGGAAAAGGACAGGCATTTGGCTCCTTTGTCATCACACTAATAACAGAGAATAATGGGTCTATTTATGAATGTTTTCACCCAGCTCCTACCCGAATTTCCTGCATATTTCCAATTGGATTAAATTAGAAAATATATGTATCATGAGTAAAGTCTAATTCACGTTTTCTAATTGAATCCAACATAATAAATTTCAGCATTTTAGAAAAAAACATTGGTTAAATGTTTGGTGAAAACATATATAAATATTTGGGACCAGCCTTATCACCCTAAGAATTCAATTTCATATGTTGCATTAAAATCATAAAATATTAACAGCACACTTTTTTTTTACTATAAGTTAATTAAAACGCTTTAGGGATTTTACAGTTTATATAGCAAAGAATAATGAGAGTCACATAAAATCCCAACTTCTTTTTATAGTATCCTTCACAAGACATATGTTCCCCAGATAGATCCAGCTAGCTTAGATTAATAACTAACACATTCCACCCTTAGAATAAACTTTATACTTTGATTTTGTTAATGGAGGCTGCAGAACCCAAACACACTCATGACACTGTGACGGATATTTATTAAGCAAAAAAATAAACCTACATCTATTGCACATCTGGCTGCTGCTCATTTAGCAGAGTATATCCAACATTTTTTGTGTACTTGTATTCAGATATTCAGAGCAGCCATCCTTTTCAAAGGTATGCAACACAATTACAACGGTAATTGAGACAGATTTACACACAAAACAGAACAATTGAACAGTATGTAAACTTAAAATTACAAACTTGGAACTGCATTCCTCTGTTGCTCACAGTTGATGTATTGCCTGCTTCTATTAATGCATATTATAAAACCCATATTATATATAATTGATCTCCCATGGCTTCCTGTTGTCTCCTGACTAGGGTTCGGTAAATTTGCCTGGGTTTAATAGAGGAACAGCCATACTTGAAGTTTGGGAACTTTGCAGTGAGCCCTGTTAACATCTTTGGGAGTTGAATCTTGGTATTCTGTCCATGTGTGAGGCTCTTAAGCAAGCCACTCTCAAACAAAAATCATGGGAGGCCAGACATGAAGGATATGTACCAATGCCACATTTAAAAAAGAAATAATAATTAAAAGTCTTTAAAACCTATCCTCACAGATTTGTTATCTCTGGGTACCCTTATCACTATTCCTGACCATGCTAACTATAGAAACAGATCTGTGGTATAATTATCATGTTTGATCCCTTCTTCTGTTCTAAGATCTGGATGCTCTGAGGTTCTGCAGGACTTTATTATAGCCTAATAGCTAACTTACAGTTAGAACTATTACATAGCAGAACTATACTTAAAAATAAGAAATTGCAAGCAGGCAGGTTCCTTTTGACAGACCCGTTCCTTTTGATGTCCCTTTATCTTCTTTCCTATAATGTACAATAAGCTGTGCAAGTGCGCTATATATCAGCGTTGCTGGCTGCCAGGAATGAATTGCCTCCTGAGTTACATCTATCTGGCCTGGCCAATGAAGAAGGCTGAATATCCAGAATCGAGGAGAGAACATGCTGGCCAACAGGACAAGGAAAAGTGAGTTTTGTGAACAGGCAGGTATGTTTATTTTAATGCAGAAGAGACATCATCTCTTGTTTCTAAAATAAAGAACCTGCCTGTTCACAATGTTATATTTTAGTTTAATTTAGGTCTGCTTTAAAAAGTACTCAGGGCCAGGTTTTATTATATTGCAGTGCTACTGCACTCCAGCAGAGGTTAGAATTTGTATATTTAATCTGTTTTATTGATTCCGTTATGATATGCAGAAAAATTGTGTGTATGTTCCCCTATTGTGTGTTGAGCATCTTTTTGTTTGTTTACAGGCAAACAGAGCTGCAGGGAAACTCAAAAAACAAGATATGCATTACCAACAGCTCCAGCTCACACAGTAAGTGCAATAATGTAGCCAAAGACATGGAAATGGCTGCGGAACACTTGGGGTAGTAATTGTTGCAACAAGGCAAACAGGCTACATTAAAGCAGATCTGTAGAGTTCTGTCCCAAGTAACAAAGAACTGTACTCAGACAAGGCAGGGCATCCACAACACTGGGCAGGCCTCTGTTAAGAACAGCTCAGCAGAACATTCCAGGAATGCCAGCAGACAGGCCAGTGATACAGTACAAAGTTCTTTAATAAACAATCCCACATTACAATAAGCAAAACTTTTTGACTAACCGAAAGTATATCAGACTTGTAGTTGTGTGAAGCTTCACAACATTTACCCTGGGGATCTGTTACACTATGCTAGGCAGTTAGCTAGTTAGGCAGCGGACACCATTTTCCAGTCAGACCTGGAGCACCAAACTTAGCAACTATCTTATATCTGCTATTATAGGAAAATGAAATATTATTATTAAACAGCATTTATAAAGCAAGAACATATTAGGCAGTGCTGACATTAAATAGGGTATACAAATGTCAGACAAATACAACAACACATGCAGAGAAGAGGACCCTGCCCAAAAGGGCTTACAATCTAATGCAGTACATCTGTTTAATACCTGCACATTTTCCTATTTAAAGACCCTGCAAATAGAGAAATGTTGGTAATCTGAAATGCAGAAATAATGCTAATCATCTGCTAATCATGAATGAATACAGAATGAACTCCCCCTCCTCATTTTCACAATACAGTTGGGAGGTTATAGCCCTGGGGTAAGAACTGGGATAGTTGATCAGATTCCTTAAGTTAAAGACAGAGAGCACAGGAAGTTATCAGCAAATCAGTAAAAAAATAAAATAATTTGGCATCAGGCCTAATGGATTAGTATTAGGTTTATTGTTAATAATAGTATTATTATTTATAATAGTAAACAGTATTTACATAGCACCAACATATTATGCATCACAGTACATTATATAGGGGTTGCAAATGACAGACATACAAACAATGACACAGGAGGAGGAGAAGACCCTGCCAAAAATAGCTTACAATCTAACTATCTGTCTGGAGATAAGGTTCAGAATAAGGTACACCAGGTATAGAGAATTTTTCCTCTAATTATTCTCTTTAAGATCATTACAAAGGACAAGGGGGCACTCTTTGCGTCTAGAGGAAAAGGGATTCTTCACTATAAGGTCTGTTAAAATGTTGAATAGGCTCACAAAGTAGTTTTAGCAAGTTCTATAGATTGCTTTAAGAAAAAGCTGGATGGTTTTCTAGAAGCACATACTTTAACTGGGTAATAAAGTTTTAAAGTAAAGTCAACCGAGACTTGGTCAAGGGAACATCCACTTGCTTTATGGAATCAGGAAGGAATTTTGTACCAGGACTTTTTTTTTGCCTTCCTCTGGATCAACTATGTCTAAAGGTTTTTTTTATCTGGGATATGTTTATTTCCCTAGTGGTTGGACTGACTGACTATGTAACTAAAACTGCATACACACGTGCAATATTGTCGTTGGAAAGAATCTTTCACAACCCTTTCGACTAAGGACTGCACGATGCATGAACGAGTGCTGTACATACAGCACCGTTCTGCTCTATGCAGAGTGGAGAGGGAGAACCACGAAGCAGTACCCTGCTGCACACTCTCCCCCTTCTCCTGGTTTGGGATCGTTGGTTGTCCATCGTCCGTGGCCCGTAATCGGGTGAGAACCATTGGACGTGTATACGTAGCTTATGTGTTACCAAAGTAGACAGATTACACAGAATGACTGGGCATGACCCAGCTCTCCTGGCTAATGTTGGACTAAAGTTGGAGGATCCTTAAAATTAGCCTATTGAACTAAACTGTTGAAGATAAACAGAGGGACCTACATGTTTATTTTCTTTCAAATTATTTGTATGTTATCTCTAGCACAGGAAAAACAGTGGGCCCTAAAGGTGCGTACACACTTCCAATTTTTATCGTTCCAATCGAACGACGAACGATCGATTGGGCAAAAAATCGTTCGTAAAAAAGTAACCAACGACGCCGACGAACGAGGAAAGTCGCTGGAAACGAACGACCGGACCGACGGATCGGATTGGACGACGATCGTTGAACATCGTTCGTGTGTACGGTCGTTCGTTGATCGTCCATGTTCAGAGCATGCGTGATGAACGAACGTCCGTTCACTTTCCTGTCGTGCACATAGTTCCTCTATCGCTCGAACGATCGTATCTATTGTGTGTACAATATCTACGAACGATCGTGTCGTTAACTCTATGTGCAGGATCGGTGCTATACGATCGTTCATATATATCGTGCATGAACGTTCGTCGTTCGTTTTCCAACGATAATAATTGGAAGTGTGTACGTAGCTTAAGAAAGATAAGTGGACAGCCAAAGTCTTTGAGTAAGTTGGAAGTATTTGCATTTAGTTTTGTTATTAGATAATGAGTCTTTTTATAGGTGTGCAACCATTCTGATGAAGAAGGGCAAAAAAATGGTCATAGCGGATGCATTCTGTAAATTGGTTGGTATGCCTTTGCCATAGTCCCCTATGCAGTTTTATGTCGAAATAGGTATCTAATGCATCTAACATATATATCTCTAGAAGAGTGCCCTTTGTGTGCAGAATGCCCCTTGCAACAGTGGTCAGCATGCTCAGCATTTGCTAGCAGAAAATCCCTTGTGCTCAACTTGGAAGGAAAGCTTAGTGAGCTTGCAATTACCTAAAAGAGCACCCCATGTAGACGTAATGCCTTTGACTGGGTGTACACTTTGGTCAGTATGGCTACCAGGAGGATAGGGGAAGAAAAGTGTAACTTAATGTTTGTGTTTAATGTCCATAATATATTTTATTTATGTTGTACAGCTAATGCTTGCTTATGATGCATGCATATGGGGGGGAGGTGGTGATGTGACAAATCACTCTGTCACTTTTTCAGTGTCTTCATGTTAGTCATCTTAATCTTAATTCGTCCTAACTAATTAATTGTTGACAAAGTTCATCTTCGAGAAAGTCAATCAAAAATTCACTGTCATTTGCCTTATTTTGTACTCATGATGTAAACATCTGAATGTGTCATTGTCTGCCTTCTGATCCTCAAAAGTTAATACAACTGAAGCCTAGCCTTAGGGGCTTTTTTCCAATGTTTTCAGCATTTATGCTCACATGAGGACATTACAGTGAATATCTGATAACAATTTTCACTTATCCTGGTTCTCTAACATGTTAGCACACTATGGGAACTAACCAGCAGTAAGCAATGAAAAAGAGATCATTAGACTAAGAAATATGCTAAATCAAACAAAGCTGTAATGAGAAACAGCAACAGAAATGATTGAAGTCCTCCTGGCTGCCACATTGACTAAATAAAGCTTAACAGGGGATGAGCTGAAGACCAGCTGGCTGCCGTGGAAAGTGTCTTCTGAAACATTTGCATTTGCTACCCATTAAACATGTAAATCTTTATAACTGGTAACATATTTGGATGGGCTTAACAATTTAGGAGGGAACCATGTGCAAGGTGGTTGGATGTCCATTGTTACTGGGCCTTTAAGATCATGACACTTCAGACATTGACGTGTCAGCATTGGGAAGGCTACAAAAAGGCAGGAAGAGCCCATTCTATCTGCAGGTGAAGCTTTCGAACTGTCTTGGTAATGAACTCTATTAAAACTCCATTAAAACCCTCAATAAATCCTAAAATATATTACTAAGTGCTCAGTGGACAAGAAAGCTTGTGTAACTTTAGGATCCTTGTATTCAATATTAGGGCCAATAGCAATATGTAAAGGTTGAAACATGGAAATAGAAATAACTGCTTCAAATTGAGGAACTGCTGTATTAGAGCAAGATACCACTAAATAAAAGGAATACATTTAGTCTAATCTTTATGATGGCTTTCATGTTCAGGATAACCATAGGATCTGGAGCGCACTAGATTCTTGTAAGGGTGGAGATGACTTGAATACCTTAATAAAATAACAGCATGTTATTATCAATCAACTAGGTGGTTGGAGAAGATTAAGATTTGAAGCCTTAGCAAATGCAAAGAACCTTTTTGTAAAGTAAAAATAGGTACCATAAATATATAGGCCTGATTTATTAAAGCTCTACAAGGCTAGAGAGGATACACTTTCATCAGTGAAGCTGGGTGATCCAGCAAACCTGGAATATATCTGGTCCAGGACTGAAAACATTTGCTAGCAAGTTGCAAATGATTTTGAAGAAATCCATTCCAGGTTTTCTGGATCACCCAGCTTCACTGATGAAAGTGTGTTCTCTCCAGCCTGGGAGAGCTTTATTAAATCAAGACCCAATGTCTTCTATTACCATACCATAAGTCTATAATGTCTTTGACTAAAGTCAGCCATACAGTAATCGCACTACCTCTAAACCAGCTGTAAAACCTGCCCACAATGGCAGCCACCTTCACTTTTGTTTTGTCAGAGACTTGAAATATGTGGTGGGATAATGGAAGAACTGCCACAGTGTTACAAATCAGCCATTAACCTAACAAACATGCAAATTATTTAAATACCATTCTTCCAAAAGATCCTTTTTTTTAAATATTTATACTTCATTTGTCCAATGGTCTAAAGTCAGGGTATAAATATAATAATTTTCTTTTATTGTTGGTTCAGTAAATATACTTTGGCTGCTGTAGTAACAGTGGTCTAGTAACCTAGCAACAGCCGCTGCACGGGGAACCTTATAAAAGGGGAGAGGAACAGAGTGGGTGAAACAGGAGTGTGCAGGACAATTAACTTGTCAGGGCTTTCAGATAACCGCCCCAGCAATATCCCAAATGGGATCAGTAGAAAAATAAGGCTCAATCGCAGGCAATATGTTTGTCAGAATACACAGAAACAGCTAACCCAATGTGAGAGGCACATAATAGGCCACAATAAAGAAAACCTAGCCAAACACTTCATGAAGCTATGGGTCAGGGACATGTCACCAACCCCATAGTGGATGGTAGCGACCAAAATACATATGTCCAGACACAGTGCAAGTAGACAGCCTAGGCTAGTGATGACATGATAGGCACTAACATAATTATTATACTATGAAGTGAAGTTTTGCCCTATACATTTACTAATGGTTATTTAAACAGGGTGGTAGATGGCCATGAGGTTATGAAGTGACCTTCATGGGGCAGCGCAGTAGCTCGGAGGTTAGCATTCTGGCCTTTGGAACGCTGGGTCCCAGGTTTGAATCTTGGCCAGGACACATCTGCATGGAGTTTGTATGTACTCCCTGTGTTTGCGTGGGTTTCCTCTTGGTATTCTGGTTTCCTCCCACATTCCAAAAACTTGCAGTCAAGTTAATTGACTTCCCCAAAAATTGTCCTTAGACTGTGGTAGTCACATGTGACTATGGTAAGGACATTAGATTGTATGTCCATTTGATGGACAGTTGTAGTGTAATATTTTGGTGCTATATAAATACAAAATCATAATATCTGTGCTGACATTGAGCTTTATGAACAGGTACCTCAAGTTCATTCACATCGACATGTTCATATTTCTCCTTGCTCGGTGTCCTGGATGGGCACACCATAGAAGGTGAGTGGTCAGGAGAAGGACCCCGCTGGTGGAGCGGGGATTCTTGTCTGATATAGTCCCTGAGCTGATTATCGGACGAGAACTATTGGACTTGTGTACGCAGCCTCAAGGCCACATCCCCAATTAAATAATATAATTATATCAAATATAAAAAAATGTATCCATCATGTATTGGTACCTCTTGTAGAAAAGATGGATGGTGTTCACAGATCATGAGCTAATTGTGTTATTTTCCTGTGAAGGAAATGGGGGTAGAAAAGATTAAAATGTATAAACAAAAGGATCACTAGGAAAATTGTTGTTATTGGATATACAGAAATGGATGAACTGTTAGGCAAGTTCCAGATAAATTGGTACACATTCATGTGAAATGAAGGAGAGACTGTACATTTTGTACATAAATAATTATATTGTGGGGGCTCTAATAGAGAAGGGGTTGTGTTGCATAGTTTGGAGTCATACAAGGTAAAGTTGAACCCTTTTCAAGGGGTGTCCATTTCCATCTATTGTACCAAAAAAAGATCTTAGATGGGCCCCTACAGTGGTTAGTTTCTAACTACAATGTTCTCCTGATGCCCGTTTTGTATTGTGCAGGCATGAGTAAAAACCTTAGGCTATGTACACATGAAAAATCACTGTCTTCCAAAATCATTTTTAGTGACGAATAAATGAATGAGCAGCGTACACTCAGCGATATTCAGTTCTATGTAAAGGGAAGCACCAGTGGATGGTAGCACGCTCTGCTCTCCTTTATAGGAGTGAACAATGGTCATTCGTGATTGCTCATTCATCAATCCACATGTCAGATTTACACCCCAAATTAGGAAAGATTAATGTGGGCATATCTTCATTGCTGGATCACCAGTCACTGCACTTAGTTGAATATATATTGCTTTAAATGAAAAAAAAAAAAAAAACATTTACACAATAGGTTAAAGGAAGTGGTAAGGATAGAGTGGGATAAAATATCTTAGGAATAGACAGGTTTAGGTTAACATTTAAATAAGGCATGTGTATGGTAATTCATATCATGAAAGAAAAGACATTTGAATGTTCACCTTTTACCACATTTGACCCCCCTAAAAAATACAGCTAGGTCTGTATCTGTATTACCTGAAGGACAGTGTGAGCTTTCCTGCAGGGACTTGTCATCTCCATGTTTGATGCTTTCATTTCTTCTTCCACCTCTGTGTTGGGAAGGGAATCGGTTTCCAAATTATCCTGACAATGCAAAAAGATTTAAATGAAATGCAGCACATCTCATAGTTTTATTTACTGTATATATTTTACTTCATTCATAAGAAATTCACAAGAAATGTTTAATGAATCACATATTACATATGTAAAGTAACCAATGGTAATGAATCACAGTTCTGCTTTTGGCTATTTACAGTGATCTGACCACACAAATACTCATCACTATTGCATAATATTGTTTTTTGTGCTTTGGTATCTAATCAGATCACTTGTGTGGCTGGATACAGTTTTGTGAGCTCCATTTGTGTCTGATCTGATCAGTTTGTTTGTACTTGTGCCTGTTTGTATCTGCTTGGTTTATCTTTGGCTTGCGCTGTGCCTTAATTCGGTAACGTTGGAGGGTGTATAAGGAAGCCTACTTCCTGATGTGATTGATGGTACATTGTATGACATCCTGTGAAATCATGTCTGCAATGTAGTCATTATATTTACTGATCCCATTTCACTGTTACCATATTTAGATGTAGACACTCATTTCTGTTTCCTCGTTGTACCATGTGCATTTAGACCTAATAACAGAGCCTATGTATTAAACGTTTATCTAGATTATCATGTTTTTTTTGTGTTGCAAATCCATCACTGCTACCTTGGTGTATACACTGGCCAGATTTCTGAGGTCAAGTCTCCAACCATGTCAAGATTACTCTACATTTTATTGCAACCTTTGTCCTGGGTTTCAGCTCTGCATTTTTTCATTCTGCCCCAATTTTTCCTGTTAATAGATTACGTTTTATCCTGTGCATTGTGTAATTAATTTACCTGGCAAGCTGGGAGAGCTGTGTCTATAGTTAGGGCCACCAAATAAAAAGTTTCCGCTATAAGAGTCCTTATCCCCAATCCTACCTCATTCCTTTACTTAACAACTTTATTTTAAATAAATACCTTATGGTATAAAAGAAATTGTTACACCTAGGGTTACACCTGTGTAAGGCTGAGTATACACGTGCAATAATTGTCATTGGAAAGGATCTTTCATGATCGACAGATGACAAGCGCTGTACACACATCAAATTCTCGTCCGATATCAGCCGATTATGGGATGAGAATAATCTGACGTGTGTAGGGAGCCTAAGGAACAAGAAGTTGATCAATAAGTTAGAACAATATAATTGTTACTAAGAAGCAGAAATTTGCAAGGAATGTGATACTGGTTGTTTATACTCTTACAGTAACATACAAACAAGAACATACAACATAGAGTAACATACACAAACCTACATGTTTAGGAATAAACATGTAATATCTAAATGATGGAGAAAGTCTAAAATTTGCAAATATGAATGTTGTTTGGACTTTGCAGATGTTACATATTGAGCTCCAGATTCTCCATTTAAAACTCTGAGTCTTATTTCTGAAAAGCCTATTTCTAGAACTCCCTCTGATCACTGTATGCAGTCATAACCTCACATAGGCTATTGTTTCTTTTCTGAAAGTCCTTATTGTTTGGAAAACGTTTTTTTTGAGAGGGGAGAACTATGGTATGTATTTCTGACTTCGTAGATTACTAAATCTGTAAAAGCTGTCATGGCTAAGTTGCAAAAAAGATCATTTGTTTAAAGTGCATCTGTAAAGCAGCACAATGGCTGGGAGATCAGCACTCTGGTCTTTGCAGCGCTGGCCCCTGGATTGACCTTAGACTGTAATAAAGACATTTGACTGTGGTAGGGAAAATAGATTGTTAGCCCCTTTGAGAGAGAGTTAGTAACATGACTATGAACTTTGTACAGCGCTGCGTAGTATGTCCGCGCTATATAAATGCTGGATAATAATATTTCCAAAGGTTCTTTAGCTTTACCTAAGCTTCATACACACACTAAATAATTGTCGCCCAAAGTCAAACAGTCATGATCATTTTAGGCAAAAATCTAGCATGGCCTCCTTAGGCAGAGTTACTTTTCTATGAAAGAGAGCACAAAGGGGTGCCACTCTCTCATCCTCCCCCTCCCCTCTCCATAGAACAGAACAGCATTGTGTGTCCAGCCGCAAAAATCTGACTTATGCCTGACATCTGTACAAGGCTTTAGTTTACACAGGTTGTGGCAACATGGGAAGCTCTGATCATCCTTTACAAATGTGTAAGGTTTAGTAAATGTGCTGCAAAATAGTGATAAAAGCCAAGTTTATAACAAATGAGCTGATCCTGACAAATCGCTTTTAATTTTCCTGAATGGAGCAAATTAAATAATTCTGTTCTTATAGAAAAAAAAATCAGCTGAACTTTTCTGGCAATCTGCCCATTCGCTCTCTATTCATATGCCCTTTAAATCAAATACCTTTAAACCAGGCACATGTTTGCGATTTCTTTTACAGCTCCACAACTATAATCTGTGTATAGTAAAAGAACTATGCAGGGAGATGTAACAACAGCATTAAAACAGTGCCAAAAAAATCCATGTAACTGTTGCTGGGGAAGGGGTGATCATTTTAAAATCTAGTATTGGGATATGATGGTCTACTGGTTTACATAGGAACATGCAGAGAGCAGGAATCGGGGGCAGATTTCCTGTCACATTTCCTCTGTTACATATAACATCCTCGGTATCACCATGTAAATTCCTAGTGCTGCATCACCTTCCTCTAAATCAGAGGGGACATTTCTATTTACTCATCTGCAGCTTGTACACAAAAACATATTTGCTTTGAACATCTCAGTAATTTAAACCATCTGAGGTTCAGTTTTCCTTCAAGGCACTCTGCACTAAACAAGAACTGGCACACTAAACTATCTTAGGAAAGTCATAATGAGAATAAAATTCATTGTGTTGGCATACAGCTTTAGTTTCAGTTTAGGTATTTTTAAAATAAAAAGGGAAAATGCAGAATATAAACATATTTAAAACATTTTCTTGAAAAATTATTGCCAACTAATTTCAAAACGTTTGGTTTTGTTTTGAGTTGAGAAGGGTTATAACCTTTTATGAGGTTTATTGCTATCTGTGTTCATGTTGGGAGAGTTCAATTTAATTCTTGTCCTGTAGACCATAAATGAAGAGGTAGACCTCAATAGATTGAAAACAGGCAGCAGTATAACCTGGCTGAAAATCCAACCCTTTCCAGTTAATTTTGAAACAGGACTGACAACTTTCTAAAAGTTTAAGGCACTTTCTAAAAAATGTTTTTCCTATTAAAACTGTGGATTGGAAAAGCTGATAACAAAGTAGAAAGGTTAGACAATAAATGAACACTCCACATGTGCAGCCCTGCAGGCAGTTGATTTAATATTTGCTAAGCTTTAAAATGAACGTGCCTTCATGACTTCTTTGCTTACCCATTCCTTAACAATCTCTGGGCTTCTGTATTACTCACCCCTGGCCTCCTGCATAAAAAGAAGAAGATGGAGGCTTTAGCTGTTCTGCCACCTGTCCCCTGTGTCCACCCACACTGCAGACTCTGCATGAAATGATAAGTTAATTAAATGAAAGCTGTGCCAGGGGGCTGTGTAGGTGGCAGAATTGAAAATTAGTGTTGAAATTCCATCCTGGCCCTTACTGTCTAACTTTAACCCTTTTCTGCCCCATGACTAAGCATAACCCCCTCCTTTGTAATGCCTAACCTAACCCTCCCATCTGGTGTTTAAATTGAACCCTACCTTTCTGGTGCCTACCTAAACCCCTTTATTCTTGGTGCCTAAATTAACCTGCCCCGGCATATGATGTAACCTTAAAGCAAACCTTTTTTGTCAGCTCCCCAGAAGGCCATTTGTAAACCAAATATGCAAAAGAATGGGCACCTGGCTCCAGCCCTACTGGACGGCTCGGAGAATGTCACCTTGTCTTATTTCATAATTTAAATTGTCATTTAAAAAATGTTTCTTTTAAAATGTTCTATGTTTTTTGCAGTAAAAATATTGTCAGGGGTTGTAACCCTATTAGGAAGAATGTTTAATAACTGTCTGCGCTGGCATTGAGGAGATTTAGCTCACTTCTTGTCTCTAAAACCACACAGGAACCAAGAGAAAAATTTCCCAATGACATAAAAAATAGCAAAAAAAGACATCCTGACCAGTTTCTGTGGTTGGAGTTGTGCTTTAAATCAATGGAAGACCAATTGTTTCTGTTACAGTTTCAAATTAGGAAGTATACATTGTTGCAAAACAACTGGAAACATATAATGTTACAGCAGCTATACTAAAGCTAGCTACACACTTGCAATAATTATCGTTAGAAAACAAATGACTAACGATTATGCACAGTTATTTGAATGATCGTATTGTGCACAATTCTGTACATGTTGTAACGATGTTGTAACGATACGATTGTTCAAATATAATCTACCAATAGTGTACACACGCTAAATACGATCGTTTGAATGATGCAGAAAATGACGTGTAAAGTAGAAAGTGTACTGCAGAACCATCCACGATCACTGAACGACCGTACACACAATAGATAGTGAATGATCGTCGCCCCAATCAGATCCGCCAGTACAGTCATTCATTTCTAGCGTCATTCTTCTTTCATCGGCGTCGTTGTGCACTTTTTTTGTTAACGATTATGAGACGATCAGTCGTTAGTTGTTTGTTTCCAACGATATTTATTGCAAGTGTGTACGCAGCCAAAGGCTGTAGTGGGTGGTTGATTGTGCAGCCATAATATGAATCATGTTCAGGGAATGCTGTCCTCACTGACTGCACTATTAATTTGAAAGCTGAGCTTGACTTAACTTATAAGTGATTTAAAAAAAGTTGGCGGGACAGGGTAAAGAAAGTGCCTGCTGATCTGTGTACAACTATAGTGATCAGTAGGGATCATTTGCCTTGGGGATGCATTCAATGAAATAAATAATTACACTGCTGTAATGTGGCATGGCAGGAAAAAATATATATTTTAGAAACTAGATCATGACTTAACATACTCACTTTTGGGAGGTCAGCAATGTTTGCACAGGTTTTGGGATACTTCTCCATTGCTATTCTTTCCCTAACCATAACCCCAGCATATATATTGACTGTATCCTTCTGGGGTGTATAATTATTCAATTGCTCTCATTACTGGTGATGTCAGAAAATATGATGTGTCTGCCACAAATAAAGTTTGCCAGTTAGGGAAATCAGCATGGAGCAAGTAGGGATTCTGTTACCTTAAATGAACCTCTAGCTACAATAGATGTGCCAAGTATGTTTATTTTAGGAAGACAATGCATAGTCTAACAGCAACAAGAATGCATCCTAGACATGTTTCTAATGATGCAAATGGTATTTCTACAACACACATTTGGGAAAATATAAAACAAGAGTGGCCCTACAAATTTCCTCCTGTTACTATGAACATTGCTGCCCTTTATAAATCAAAAACATGGTTTGAGTTTTTTTTGCCATATAGATACTTAAAACATGTCTATGCTGTAATTATCAGAGCTCCTCTGTCTTAATGTCTAGATTCCTAAATACATTTTCCGGGTGTTATGCTAAATGAAAACTATAATATTGAAAGATGTCCAAACAGATGTCCATTAAAGAACCCTTAAAAATGTTTATTGCCTGACTACTATAATAACTCTGAATTATGTTTAGTACTATTTAGGCTACAGATTTGGAATAAGTATACATATCAGCAATATGGGAGTTGAGTAAAAAGTCCTTGTGAAGTCCCCATACTTCTTTGAGGTTAGTAGTAGTTGAATTAAACAGAGAATCAGCATGATAGGCAACTAATATTTTCAGAATAAAATGTCTGCAATGGCAGTGTTTCTTTAAGAAACATTTTCTTTTCACAAAGCACAAATATTTTCTCCACTCAGCATCATGTTACATACCTTTTGTAAAGATAAGAAAGACATTGGAATGCTCATGAAAAGAAATACCAGTACAATTCACATTACCATACGTATGTTTCTTTAGTAAAAACTATTGAAAACAATAAAATAAAATATAAAACGCTTCTTCTAAGATCTGAGGAACCAAAATTTCCTTTAATGGATTTTGTATAAAATACATCCAAAATGTAAAAAATATTTCTTTATTTCAGAGCAGAAGAGGTCATGTTAAAACCCCTCCTAGTTTTTTTTTTTTGCCCTCTGTATTCTATTAGGTAGATGTCTCTTTATTTCCTGAAACACAACTCAACAGAAAATAAAAGGACATTTTTCCAAAATTAGGAAAAATTAGGGAAATTCTCCTCCCTTATCTTTTTTAACAACTTATAGAGTTTCCATTACTTTCAGCCCTGGTCCTAGATGCACATTAACTGTGTTTAGAGGAAGCTGTTAACAAATTGAATGGTTAAGTACAACTAAGGAAAGGTCCAAATCCAGTTAGTATAGGATGAACAAGTCTCATAAACTAAACAAAAAACTTCCTTAACTTCCTCTGACCGAGCCAAATCTTCCCTCATTTGTGTCTCAAATATTTCCCCTCCCAGACACTGCAGATCACATCGGACCATGGGTGGGACTCAGCGAACGAAGGCAGAGCTCCCAATCCAAAAAACAGTGGGTATGGCTAGGCGTGGCCAGGTGATGATTGAGGAGCTACATGCTTGGGAATTAGAAATGATAGTACTGACAACCACAAAACCTACATGGGAACTGCAGTTCACAGTGTAGCATCATTGCCACCCCATCATAGAGAGCTACATTAGGTGGACATCATATCAGATCCAACAAATATTCATAGGGTTTTTTAGAGGCACTAAGACAATACCTGTAAGTTTAGATGCACATATAAAAAGTAATACTGCACATGTTTATTTTATTTTTAATGTGATCCATAGTTAGACTATTTTCTTCGTGACTGTGGTGTTTTAACACATTTAATGTAATCGTTATATTTCTTTTAAACAGTGCTAAATTGTCCATGTTTACCAAGCCACAATAATTAAAGTCTTTGATGAATGTTCAAAACTAAAGCACATGTGATTTCCAACAGCCACAAATCCTGGATATGGAATAAAAATATATATAGCCAAAAATAGGAACTTAAGATTTCTTTGTTATGTACTCACTTGTTTTTCTGTGTCCCTGCGGTGCCAGCAGGAAGGGGTAATTCTGTGGTAAAGTCTACTCAGTGATCCACAGCACCTCTCCATGTCTCCCCTCGGGGGATGTGGAGGGATGGGCCATTCACCATACCTGACCTCAGTGGCAGAGGTACCACTCCACCTTGCTTTGTTACTGTGCTTGTGAGCGGACAGTGACCTAGCTGTGTGATTTTGGCAGGATGTGAGTAAAGGAAGCGAGGGAGGAGAGAGCCATTGTGTATCCAGAAGACTGGGGGTGGAGGACAAAGAACAGAGCAAGTAGTGGTTTCTGGGATAACAGGAAGAATTATATACTGAAGCTAAAATGGTGAGCAATTTTATGAAGAAGCAGTATGTCACTAAATGTGAGCAAGTATACAAAACTTATAATGGGCTGTTGAGAGCAAAAAAATAAATAAACAAATAAAATACTTTACCGCCTGCTTGTTGTCAACTGTGAAAAATCATCCCGGCCTGGCCAATCAGGATGGTTTGAGATCAAAACAAGGTAGAAAAGAAGGAATAAGTTGGTGGTACCAATGACCGTGACAGTGACTGAACACAGGCAGGTGAGCGTATTTTAAAAAAATGTAATCCGGCAAGTTATTTTATTGCAGCAGGGATATTTGCAATTAAAGACCTACTAGATCACATTTTTTTAAAAGGGTTTAGTTCCGCCTTAATGTTTAATATAATACAGCTAGGTCATATTCCTTCTAACCTGTGATCGGGCAGTTGTCAGAATCCAATCTTCTGCTACAGTACCTCCTGTCTTCCCAGGGTCCTGGTGTTCACCTGTTGCTCTTGTTGCTCTTTTCCTCCTTGGGTCCTGCGGTCCCTGTTTCTTGTTCTTTGTGCCTTCCCTTTCCTTCAATTCTTTCTGCTTTTCTCTGCTCTCTAGGAATCTTTTCTGAGTCCAAAACCACATTACATATGTTCTGAAAGGACCATACATCTCTAAACTTGTACATTCACTAGTTTCTAGTTGTAGAATTCAGGTTGTTGTTTCTAGCATATGCATCTTTGTTATTCTGTTTTTTCCAATATTCTGTTCTTGTTTCTTGCTGCTCTTGGTATCCTGTCCTCAGAGTGTTTCTAGTTATTCTGCCATTGCCAAGTTTATGTTCCTGTATTCTTGGCTCTGTCTTCTAGTTTGTTTGACTCCTGGTTCCTGTCTGTTCTCAGTCTGCCTAGCCCCTATTACCAGGGCCATATTTAGATATCTTGTGGTCCTAGGCATGCTTGAATAGTGACACCCTTTTGTTCGAGCTCTGCCTCTTAAGTCATGTAATTATTTTGGCAAAAATGTAAA
Organism: Pyxicephalus adspersus; assembly: GCF_032062135.1. Taxonomy (NCBI): domain Eukaryota; kingdom Metazoa; phylum Chordata; class Amphibia; order Anura; family Pyxicephalidae; genus Pyxicephalus; species Pyxicephalus adspersus. The sequence continues at coordinate 31,310,208 of NC_092868.1, read as the reverse complement.
ATGAGCTATTGGTGGCTGTATAAGTTTGCTTTATATATGAAGGCAATTTTTTGGCACTTACAACCAAACAAAGGAAAAGAAAATTGGTCTCACATTTCTTTAACCTTAGTGATTATATTTTATTGCCTGCACCTCCTTCACCCTATAGTCTTCTTGCTGAATTTGAAGAAATTTATAGAAGTGGCCACAATTCACAAAAAGGGTTAGCTAACCCCTGCTGCCCTAGACACTAACCCACATACCTTCCTAAGAAAATATCTATGATCTTGCTAAATGAACTGTTGGGATCTCTTGATGTGACTTGCTTACGTGATAGAATCACGTGACAAATTAGATTTGGGAGCTTAACAAACAAATCTGCTAGCCCTGTACCCTATCACTCTACCTAAAATTAACCAGGATCTCCAACACAGCTTTTTCACTTATGGGTAACTCACAAAATTTGATTACATAGCCTCGAACTGCTAGGAGACCTGTATTTGGACCTGTGCTTCTGAGACATACAACGTAAGGTGGTTAACACCTAACCCATATCTTGCCACTCCATCAGGGACCGCCTCATCCAAACTTTTATCCTCTAAACCACAGTCTTGTTCACCACTATTGAAACATTTTTTTGTGAAACGCGTTGGGTCAAAAAGACAAAAAAAGTAGATTACGTGGATACATCTTGCATTCTCTGATTGTGTCAGATCATTAAATGTACACAAGATAATAATATTCTGTTCATGTATAAATTATTGTATGAATAATTATTTTGTATTTACATATATTATTTTTGTTTAAACTGCCCATAATAAGTCCTCTACTATTACACTCATCCCTATCCTAAGAGATGTGTTTTTTTGATTCTTTACTTATAGAGTAATACTCTGCCTGCCCTAACCTTGGCTTGGTTAAAGACTACATTCCTGCTCCTGGTTTTGATACTCCAGTCTGGTTAACCCCAGCAACAATTTTTGGCTTTATATCCCAAATACTACATAGTTCCCAGCTCACCAAATCCATACAAAGACATCATTGAAAGGTGTCTGGTAAAGGGAAAACTCTTTTCTCCAATATTGAAGCATCAGAAGCATTGTAGCAGTAAACTATGGAGGTCAGGAAACTGAGAGGAATGTAATAACAGGTTGTCTTTAATAATGGTATTAAATATAATTTTAACCCATCCTGTGTTAGCTTGAATGGCTTAGGTAATACAGTCAGCCTAAAATAAAGTGTTTGAGGGGACGTTTGGGCAGCTGCAGCGCTGGAACAAGGTAAATCTGCCAGGAGATGGTGTGGAGACCTTCCTAAACTCAGTATTATGGCATAAACAAGGAAACAACCAGAAAGAAGAGAGGAAATGCTTCACCTGTGGAATGCAAAATGTAAGCACACACTTGTGCATGATTAAAGGACTGGCTGTAGGTGGTGACACCACTCATAGAATGAAGTGTGGATACACTCGGAAGCACCTGAAGCAGTTGTGCTTCAGTTCTTCAAGGTTGACCTGGACATACAGCAGATAAAAGGGCTGAAACACTGAAAGAAACTGCATTTGCTCAACGCTGGAACTGTAATGAAATTTGGAAGCTGCTTACAGTCACAGTGCAGCACCACAAAGCCCTGAGCAGTTGCTGAGTGAATGCAGGTGGAGTAACTGGAATGCTGTAACCTTCAAAGGAATTCTTTTGGAGTGGTAAAAAGTTCAGTTGGTATGACTTTGCTGTTTCCCTGAAAGGACCATTGTGCAGCATTGTTTAAAGGTCATCCTTAGCCAGCCTAACAAAGTTATATTTATGTTGTGAAATGCATTTATTAGCTGTGAAAAAGATTTGTATGTGAAATAACTTGCTGTTTTGTCTATTGACAGTCAATGCATTGCAGCAGGAAAATGTCTGTGATCACTGTGAGCAGACACTATTTCTTTATTATTAACTTTCTAAAGTTCATATTTATGTTTCTAAAGCTCCAACATGTTCTACATGACTCTAATAACAGAAACTCCTATTGGATAGAACAGTGTATCCACTTGGGCCTAGTGGGCAAAGCATGTTTCTCTGAATCGTTATCTTTTTGTCTTAGAGATACAAGAAGTGAGAGTTCAATCCTGCAAAGTGAGAGAAATAGCCATCATAGAAAGTTGTCACCAGAATGTTTGTCCCAAATGGAAGACATGACATATTGCCAGTTAGGAAGGTTGTTTTGTTGTTTTACAGTTACATGTTTTGTATAATTCTTGCTTGGCATAACATGTTTTTGTTCTAATAAAAACAACCCTGTTATTGTCTACCACAAGAAATTTCTGACTTCTGACATCCACCCATTATAGGACTCGATAGTGACTTTAGATGTCAGAAAAAGGAACCACTGATCACTGTAGGCGAACAAAGAGATTATCCATCAAAGTGTTAGTTTTCCTCCTGGCGTCAGTTGGGGATTTATCATGAACAGAGCGGCAATCTGGTAGCATGCATATCATAGAAAGTATCAACTTGCTTCCTTTTTTACAAAATTTTTTTCCATTGTGATAGATAATGACAGGGCCACTTTAAGAGCAACACTACCCTGAGTGATACAGAAACTGCAAAATGTTTGCATTATTCAGTTTTAAAAGGATTGAGTTAGCCAAGACCAATATAAATCATTGGTTACTTTGCTTGCTTTTGACTTTGTTTTAAACCCTGGATGGATTCTGTGTTTGCTCATAAAAGTGTCAAAAAAAGCTGATAACATTTATCGGGAAGGGACTGCTGTGTTTGTTTGCCCCTCAGAACAATGGAAACCCATTAGTATTACATATAGATCTTTACATTGTCACACAATGCATTTGTTTAGTAGAACATTCAGCTTACATTTATTCCACCCTAGATATATATATTAAATAGTAGCTGTAGGAGCCTTTTTATTTTTTAGATGCATCATATAAATAAAATTATTACAAAATTAAAGCATTAGTATCTAGTGCTCCTGTCTGATGCATGCTGGGTAAAACATCTTGATTACTACACTTTTCTGTACGTAGCTGTTTGTCATCCCTTCTTTTTGTGTCACCTAATATTTTGTACATATTAAGAAAAATCTCAAGATTTATCGTGGAAAATAACATTTTGCTTACCAAAGTAACAGCTAAAAGTGCCAGAATTCAGAAGACATAGTAAAGGAAAAGCACTGTTAAACCTATTGGAATTCTGAGCAAATGCTTAAAATAGATTTCCTGGCTTCATGCGGACTGCATAGTGTACTGTGGTATATAATGCAGACATGGAAAAACAGTTGTGTTGTAGCCTTTGCACACAGCTGAAAAAATATGCAAGTTTTATTTCAACAGAAGCTGATATGACAGAAAAGAATAAAATGAGCACAGACATGAAAAAAACGAGAGATGTATGGGATCTATCCTACAAAGACCAGTCATTTGATTTGATATAAATTCTTGAATTCTAAGCCTTCTGGTATGCTTTGCAACTATGCATTACAGTGCACAATATATTGTGCTATCAGGTTTTATTTCAATACTTTACACCTTACAGGTTTGTTCACACCAGCTGCATTGCCCAATAAAGCTCGAACCTGAGAACAAGTCACTTCTGCACTACAGCTATAGATAACACCAATGTTCTTTAACAAATAGAGCACTAATATTTTTGTGCAGTGCACTGAAATGCAAAGAATTACATACAACTTTAAAAAAATAATTACAATAATGCATGCTAACAATGACAGGCAAAAGAAAAATGACTTTTCAACAAAAGATGGTTATTGCTTAAAAATAAATGACATAAAAGAGAAACTGTGCTTAGAACTTCCCTTGTCTAAACTGCCAAAATAACCCATCCCAGATGCAAATTAAAGTGAATCTTTCACTAAAAATAGACCTTGCGGTCCATAACTATACTGTAACCCCCTTTTTTCCTAAATCACTGGGTCTAAAACAAAACAATTACAAAGACTTTGGACCCAGACTTACCTATACAAAGGTGACATCACCCATAGGGATCCCAAATATTTGCAATATATATATATTTGTATAAGTCACTTATATACAGTTTAGCGGCAAATTCTCACAAGTTATTTTATTTACTTTCACCAGAGGTAATCAAAAACTCTGATGTTTCTGATATTTGTAAAGATGGCAAACACCATCTTTCAACAGTGAATCTTCTGATCTTGTATGTAGTACTCCCTTATTGTATCAAGGTCCCTTTAGGATACAAGGGGAAAATTTATTATTTGCTGAACAATTCTAGAATTTGTTCTCCCCTAGGGAGTAATGGTTGGCTACCTTCTGTTGCAGAGGAGGAACCCTGCCCTAGCAAGGTGGCAAACAAACACTACCCTGGTGCATCACCTGTTGGATTTGTTGTGACATTTGGCACCTTTTTGGTGGTTTCTACAACAGGGTAAATGTGAGGGGCATGGAGCCTAGGGGACCCTTGCCATGGATTAACAGAAGGAGCTAAGGAGGAGGTCATGGCAGGTCGGCTCCAGCAGTCCTGAGGGACTGAGCTTGGTTTTCAATGATGGAACACTGAGTTTCAGCAAGGAGAAGCTTAAAGAGTTGACCAACCCTAGAGGAGAGATTCCTTTCTAACTACTTGTTGTGAATTTAGTAGTTCAACGAGGATATTGGAGGCCAGCTGTGAGTGTTGACTATTATTGATTGCTATTGGATGTAAACTGCTACTGTATAATCTCTGCTATTCTAACGCTCTCTCCATATGTACGCTCTCTCCATATGTGAGTTACAATAAATCCCCATAAACTAAGACGAACCAGTCTCTGTGATTTCTTATGCCACGCTACAAGGAGTAAAAATTTGGCTGCCCCTATGGCGGAGATTGAAACATCTAAAAATGCTGATCCTTCTAAAAAGTGCTGATCCTTTCAACTGATCCCTACTTTTTACATAATGCCTGTTCCGCCAATTAGAAACAAACCCCACATTTCTTTGGAGTGGTCGTCTGCAGGCTTTTATATGTTTGTATACTGATTGTATTAGTTCACAAACTTGCAACAGTACAATGCGTTAAACATTGTTGCAAATACCAATCAGGCCCAGGAGGAATGGTTTGTCTGGTGTGATTTTTTTTTTTGGAAATAAATTGTCAACTCAAGTTAAATAGTCTGTACACAGTTTTTTATTGGATGGCACAATGATTTTTTTAGTGATCTAATATCATTTGTTCAATCAGTCTAGAGTGTATACAAGTGTCCTCTGACGTCCTCTCTCCCCTCCTGTCTATAAAACAGACAAGATGCTCGGCAGAGAGCCAAGTAACCTGTCTGTACAGACAACAGTTCTAAACTGTAATCCGAAATGATCCTGAACAATTATTTCAATTGAAAGTCTGTACTTGGCATGACACAGAAAAGTAATTTTATACTAAAACTTTTTGTCCCAAATAAATAAAGCTTTTAGTATGATGGGTTTGGAAATAAACGTTCAGCTCCTTGGACTCAAATGTCAAAACTCTTTATCAAAACTGAAACTTTTGGTACATTGAGTGTGAAAATAAAAAGTCAGTTTCAGGATCTAAGGCAGTAAAGTGATTTTTCCCAATCAAGGCCAATTATTGCTTTCCATATGATAAGTTTATCTTATGCTAAAAGATCTTCTGGGCCCACAACAGCAATGCTTTTCAAACCTTTATTCTTTTCCAAAAAGAAAAACAGCTCTTGGTACACTGAGCTTGGAAAATAATTGTCAGCTTCTAAAACTTGAAAGTGATCAGGGTTGTAAATGTATAATGTTGTACCTGCCTGTCCAACGCACAAAGCCCTCACACTACTTCTCCATTCTTTTACTATTAAGAGACGGCCCTTACATTTGGCTGCTCAAATACTCAGCAAGTTGCTACCTGTGCCAAAGGTAAAAGAAGGAAGGGGAGGGGGGGTGTCTGCCAATACAAAACAAGCAAGTTGCTAAAAAATGGACAACTCATTATCTGTAAACCTGGGTACAAAATGAACTGACCACGTTTGTTCCCTATTCATTCCCCATTCATTCCCCATATAAATGCTGTACATTTCATTTGATTTTTTCATTTAATTTTCTACATATCTTTTTTTGGATAATCTGCCACTCTTGGTGTGTGTGCAGTGTATGTGCCTGTGTGGAATGCAGTTGGAATGCGGCACAGTCTACAGCATTTTTCTTGCAGGAACAGGACAACTGGTTGCATACCAAAGTAACAACGTACCTTATACCATTCTGCGATTAAACAAAAGGAACAGACTACAAAATTATGTGAAACCATTGGATGGTGAAATCCACAAGTTGGTTGTTCAACCACTACATTTTTATACTGGTATTTTGCATACTAATGCAATAGAGGCTAGATGAAATATTTAGTGCAGTAGAAAAGTTTTGGTAGTTAAATAATACAAATAATGTGTATAGAGGTTTATATCAGTCCAAAAGGATGGACCCTAAGCTTTCAAACCTTGAAATTCTTCATCAGGCTAAATAAACTTGGGCAAAAGCTACACAATTTAAATTCACAAAAATGTTAATTATTCTGAAACTCATATTTTTTGCTGGGTTAATTACAATAATGTTCTAATCAGGACTTAGATTTAGTACTTAGTATCTGGAAAATCATTTATTGCAAGCACTAACCACAACAGGCGCTACATGTACAAACGTTTGCCAGAGATCTTGCATTAAAAAAACAGATCTGTCTCTAAAACGTAATGGCATTTTGCATCAAAGTTAAGGTCTGAACTATATTGAGGCTATACGAAGATGGACGGCTGATTTGCAATATGGTTACGACTCCTGGGTGCCAAATTTCAAGCAGTAGGTACCTAGAGCAGTAACAAGTGGTTTTTGCAGGCATTTTCTAGGTTGTATCAAATTCTTGTTTTGCATTTTTTATCTACAGAAAAATGAAGGCTATAGGAAATAGGAAAGTCTTCGGAAGCAGGTGGCCAACCTGAGATGTAAAAATAGAGTTTTCAACCTTTCTCATTTGTTTCGGAGATAATCAGGGGTCCTGGTAGTGCTTTCACATTTAAAAAGCAATAAACAGCTGTGGTCTAACTTTCTCCAACCTATCAAGAACTAAGTATACCATTCCCCTATTACGCCTCTAGTTACATGGACCGTAAAGGAATTGTATTCAAAAATATTCCACTGACACATTTTTCAACACTAATTATTCTATTTCAAAAATAGCAATGTACTACATACAATGTAGAGGAAAGACAGCAAGTTAGGTGTAATATATCACACAATACATAGCACTTCTATAATAAGAGCTCTTTACATCAGATCCAAAAACAGGCACAATGGAGGCGGAAAGGGAGACAAAGGGATTTGGTTTATAAAGAGGGATGGTCCAACAACTTTTCAAAGAGAAATTTTTTTTTCCAACGCAAACTAAAAAGACATCATGGTAACTGAAAAACACTTGCCCCAACTTTACTGAATATTCTGCACGCCACTCACCCATCTGTAATACATAAAACCAAGCTAGACAGATGCCGCACATACAAACGCATGAACATGACACACAGAACAAAACTTTTTGCTTTTTAGAACATTTCATTCTTTTTTAACAATCTTACAAATTCACATATAATACATACAAAGAAAAAGAAGCAGAATACAAAATAATACTCAATAGTATATTCTGCATCTTATATGTATACAATGTAAATGTGAAGCAGTACTTCTTACCTTTCCATATACTCCAAATATGCAGCTTTCCCCTCCCCCTCCCTCCTCTTCCTCCTCCTTGTACCACGTCTGCGAAGTATCCAGTTGTGTGATGCAGCCAGCTGCAAGCAGACAGAAGACTCACTGTCAGATCAGGGTTGTGGGGGCATTTCCCTCCCACAGCTGGCCTAACTTCCGCTACCAATAGCATGCAAGAAGAAGGGGCCGAGACCCCGCCCTGTCCCCTCCACTACCCAAGAACAAGGAGCAGCTTATTCTGCAGCCAGAAAATAAACACTCACTGCCCTTTACACTTGAAAAAAAGAAGCCTAGAGCTTAAAGCTGAACTCCAGCTTAGCCGTTAGTGTTGACGGTTGTACAACCCTGTATTGGGTTTACTCGGGGGCATGGTGGCCCGCACCTTTGCAGTGCTAGGTCCCGGGTTTGAATCTCAGTCAGGACACTATTTGCATGGAGTTTCTATGTTCTCGCTGTGTTTACGTGGGCTTCCACAGAGCACACTGGTTTCCTCCTACATCCCAAAAACATGAAGTTTGGTTATTTGACTCTCACAAAATTGGCCATGGACTGTGCTAATGGCATACAGCTATGGAAGGGACATTAGATTGTGAGCTCCTTTGAGGGACAGCTAGTGACATGACTATGGACTTTGTACAGCTCTCTGTAATATGTTGGTGTGCATTGTACCTGGAGCAGATTATTGCCTTATTGCTCCTGTTACTTACTAAATTTTAGTCCTTTAGTCATGGAGGCTCAGCATCCTGTATGAACATTACCTAGAGCACCCTTTCTCAATGGGGGAACTCTAAAATACTTTTCAGGTCTCAGGGAAACCCTGCCAACAATCATGATATGCCCAATTTACGGTAAATTAGCCTGACAGACAATGGGATGATTGCCTTTTACATTGTTGACCAGTATCACTTTTACAGATACCAAAAATAGATCATTGATATCAGTAGTACCTGACCTAAGAAGCACAAATTGCTCATTGTTCATGAAACTCCAAGCAACATCTGGAGGAACCCTAGTTGGGAAACGCTGCACTAGAGTGTTCTGCATGCATTTGCAGCATTCTTAGTAATGTCCACTCCTCCAGAATGACATCCATGCATCAATCAGCATTTTGGTATTTGTATACCTCTTCTATAGAGCCAACCAAGTGCAAAGCGATCATAAGAGATGATGCTGCTGGGTCTAAAATGAAGTACACAGTAATTACAGTATGGTTTTAAAAACAGTAGCATTTTGATGAGGGGAAAATAGAGAAGGGGAGGTAAAATAATATTAATATAATAAACTTCAGCTGTAACTACTGTACTTGCAATATGGTATTGGCCAGAAGGTTGAGGGACAGCTAGTGACATGACGATGAACTTTGTACAGCGCTGCGTAATATGATGGCGCTATATAAATACTGTGTAATAATAATAATAATAGGCATATTAAAATGATACTCCTGGAATCCTCCGATCTCTCTAGAGCTGTTCAGAAAATTTGAAAAAGTTTTGGCAGTCTTTGGTTAAATGTCTAGTTATATTTCTGGGTCAGTAGTAAAGTCATGTTAAAGCTCAGTGGACATTTTGCATTGGTTAGCTTCGTCTTAGTCAGCATTGATAGGTTTCTTTTTAAGGATGGATGTAGTGGTGTTTAGTGGGGAGATGCACCTTGTTTTTTGGTGGTATGTGGAGAAGTGTACCCTTATATCATTGATCAGCAGTGAAGTCCCTATTGTGGTCAGTAGTGTAATACAACATTAATAATGGTGGTCATTGGTTTAGTGCCATGTGCCAGTGGTTAGAGATGTGCCAGTAAGGTGTCCCTTTCCATTTGCAGTTAGTGCTCCCTTGTATTGGGATTGCCAATTTATTGACCGCTTTTGTTGGGGGTTATTGGTGTAATTAACATAAAGTTAGTGGGTTTCCCATGCCACCAGGAAAAGGATTTGAATTACCGAGACCCAGAGAAGCAGGGTCACAGCACTGCCAAATGATGCTGAAACGATACCTGTGTGGCAGTACCGCTGGTGAATGCTAATAAAAGCTGGATTAATGCAAAACACTAAGCCGACTCCAAGGACAATACAAAATCAAAATTTAATAATAGCACTAAAAGACAAGATTTATGATTTTATAAACTTTAGGTTAAACAGTAGGTAGCAGACACAACAATTCTAAAGATAAGCCAGGTAGGTTAACCTGATAATTGGAAAAAAATTAGGATGCAAACACTGGTCACAGAGTATTTATATTCAGGTAATGAGCATAGGATGAATCTGTAAATGAATAACAGTAAAGTATGCAGCTACTTCCTGCAGAATAGTGCAGACTATGTGCAGTCTCCAGCAGATGGTAGCAATGTAGTGTAAAAGGCAAACACACTGCTTTAAAGTGAAATATCTGCATCCATATATTCAGTCTTTATGTTTAGGATGGGCCATGATAGTGCTGCCTTATATTGGTTGTCAGGGGTGTAGGTGCTTCTTACATTAGTGTTCAGAGATGGAATGCCTTCTTACATTGGTCATTACTGAAGGATGCCTTACATTGCTAATCTGTAGTGAAGTGCTCCCTTATGTTGATGTTTAGTGGCAGCTAAGTAAAACATTGGTGTTGCTAGTTGATTAGTAGATAAAATAAAATAAAATAAATAAATAAAATAAAAAAAGAAGATGCACCGTGCACCCCTGCCACCTTCAGTTTTGCTAATGACTTAATTGTCCAGGAAGCAAATCACTCTACCAAAAAAAAGAGTCCAGGAGCCCTGGGGCACATAAGTCCTGAGGCTTTGTAAGTCCCTGATGCTACTATCTTCATTGGCTTACATATTCACTGCAACCTAAGATGACCAACTACTATATGTGCTAAACTTACCCACTATACACAGCTCTATTAAAAATTAACTAAATCTGGTTTTAGAGCTCCATAAAGGCTTTCCAAAGATCAGTCAACTTGCTATGACAACACAAATGAGTATTTACAACCTATTGAAGTGGGAAAAAAATCAAAATCAAATATTTTCTACTCAACCCTCACCGACCTCAGTGTTCATATGGTTTGAGTCAGATGATAAAAAGCCAACCTTTTTCTGACCAGGTGCAGGTTTTAACTGCAGACTTGAGAAGGTTCAAGAATGTGTTCCAACTTCTGCAACAACACAAAAGAAAAAAGTATATAAAATGTGGATACTTTTTTCATGATTTTTCTTACAGTCTACACTCACTTTTCAAGATTGCCTTCTGTACTGGGAGAAGGTTCACTGATTTATTTGTGGGTCACATTACCTTTTTGCAGTGCTCCTTTGGCCCTTTGGAATAAATCTTCAACTTAAGTTCATTCTAGATCTTTTAAATAAAAGGATTCTCAAGTATGTATGGGTGGGAGTAAGGTTGTTTCTTCTTCATCAAACTTTTGCTCAAGTTCCATGTGCTGTTTAGGGGAAATAGGATCTGCTTGGTGAGCTTTGATGTTTTTTTTAATGTGTGTGGCATTAAATTAAAGTAGTCTGGGGTTCAGGGGTAGGACTTTTACTCACTTGATATCTGCATAACATTGCACTTCAAGCCTTTGTCATTTTCTATTTATCTATTTTTTTTGCACATTTTTAACAAGCCTGCTGTCCTTTTTTTTGGTGATAGAAACCCAGGCAGCACAAAAGGAGGATAAGCAGACAATGAAAATGGTAGGCAATTTACAGTGGCTATATGCCCTTCATCCAATTACTCCACTAATAATTCCCACCCAATGCATGTATGCATGCTATAGGAAGTGTGCTGAAAGGGTATAAATATCCATTTTGGCCTGGCTATGCAGGTCCATCTCTATAACCGGACTTCTCACAATCCATATAAGGAAGCAGGGATATTCATTACAAATAGGATCTCAGTTAATAAATTGTATGGGGAATGTAATTGTGACAAACATTGTAACCTTGTGTTTGTTTTACATCTTAAGAGGGCCAAGCTTCAAGGCAAAATTCACTGCAGCCAAATAAGAGGAGAGACCATCTGACAATGAAAACTTGGCCAGTCTTGTGGAATTGCTGCTGAACAAGAAAAATGACAATGTTGACACTTACACAAATAATATATGGAAATACCTTTGGCATGTAGACCCACAGCATCAAATGGCTCCTGAGATAATTGTGAATGAGGTCACATATGTTTAAGGCCTTACAAGGGAATTTAGTGCTTACCAGTCCTTGCAACATTTATTATTCAAACTGCTAAAGTTGTACTTTATATACCGACACTTACATTACAGTTTTGGCACAAACACACAATATGCACAAGGATGGAAAGCAGCAAAAGGTAATGGATTTCCTACAAGAAATTGCGGACATAGAGCACCATGTAGTGTATGTTTTTCTAGATTTATGTCCACATTGATTTAGGTTATTTAATTTTATATTTCCTGTTATTCTGGTTAACAAAAATGTTATTCCTTTATTTAAAAACCCTGGCTTTCCATGCATTTCAGTGTGCATGCAATATTCCCAGTCATGAACAAAGAAATGATTTTATAAAAACATTTATTCAATGTATGTAATGTATTGTATGGAATAGCCAGCATTTCAGATTGGTTATTATACGGTCAGTATATTTTCTTTATAACTGTAAGATTGTAGTAGGCAAATATGCATATACAGTATTTTGTTTAGTAATGGTATGGTAATTTTAATCTAGTTTACAATTTAAACTATTTAATTTACAACTAATCCTTGTACTGCATGGAGTTTGCAGGTTCTCCCCATGTTTGTGTGGGTTTCCTCCGGGTACTCCCATTTCTTCCCAAATTCTAAAAACATGTAGTAAGATTAATTGGCTTCCCCCCAAAACTGATCTTAGACTGTGTTAAAGACATATGACTGATGTAGGCACATTATAATGTGAGCCCCTTTGAGGGACACAAGTGACATGACAATAGACTTTGTACAGCACTGCATAATATATTGGCGCTATATAAACAGTGAAATAATATTATTACTACAGTTGAGAACCTGAAGGCTGGGATCACACTGATATTGAAATGCAATGGGATCATTAGAGATCAGGGAACTGATCTAACCTGCCTGTTCGATTCAAAGATGGCCAATTGCTAGGTTAGTGGTTATGTATAGCAAATAGCTTGCTAATCCTCATATTGATGGCAAGGCTATGGACATTAAGGTTTCATATTCCAAACATGCAGCAGTAAAAAACTAGTTCTCACTGACCCCTGTGTCTGAAGTCACTGTACACTAATTCATCCCCATGGCTTGCAGCAAAAACTTAATTTTCTCTGCATAGCTCTGCACCCTTACTTCCTTCTGATCTGTAACATAAACACACAGTAGAGATCTAGACTAGGTAAGATCCTAACCCACTAGTTTTCTGGTTAGTTTAGTTTTGACATGGGGTTGGAAGGACTTAGACCTTATAATTCCTCTAATATGGAAAATATGTAGCAGGTACAAAGAACAATCTCCAGCTTTTACAGGAAAGACCACCAGGCTTATAAAAGTATGTAGTCTGTCAAAAACTACCTTCAGCCAGGATCAAGGTGTCAGGTGCCCTGTATAAGATGCTGGTAGTAGCAGGGCCAACCTCCGCTTCTTATTTCGCTAAAAAGCACTAATAGTACTGGGTGGGTTGGGGAAACTTTTGTATATTGTATTTTTACTGCTCCTAGGAAAAAAAGCAATCTTCCAGTCTGGGCTAAGAAGGTAAAAAAAAAGGTAGGAAAAAAAAGATCAAAACCCAGTGCAGATGCAAAAGGTAAAACCAAAGGAGAAAAAAGGTGTTTTTTGTCAATTTTTTGTATATTTTAAATAAGAACAATTTATGCGATTCAGTACAATGTAAGACAATTAAATAGTTTTGGCTCACTCCCATTCAATCTCCATGGGAAGTAGGACCACTTTTCTATACAGAGGATCCCTAAATCAATAGAGTGTGAAAATATAAATATTTGTAATGTCTTGCTTACTGACGCGTTTCGCCTAGCAGCTTCCTCCGGGCATTTGAGAAGGGCATTGTATACTGTACATAAGCATAATCATAAATAAATAAAGGTCAATAAGGTCTTAGCAAAGTTTTTACATTACATAAATGTAATGAAAATTACATAACCGAGAACATAGTAGCAACACATATGGTATGTAAATTGCGTGAATTGTTCTTACTTAAAATATACTAAAATTTGCAGCTTTTTTCTCTTTTGTTTTTACCTTTTGCATGTTCAATACTGGGGTTGGCACCCATGTAGAACTTCTGGAGGAAGGACAGCCATTTTCCCTTATCTTTTGACATTGTGAGTGACCAATGAACAAAGGAGCATTCTATACACAGCACTGTTCCGTTTTTTAGAAAGGAGGATGATCAAGCTGCACTCCACTGTACTTACTTCTGTATACTTAGACATTTCTGAGACAACCTCAAACATATAAATCCCCTTAACAAAGACTTATTAAGCTCTTTCGGAAATGAATTTTACTGGACACACCTGAAGATGTATCAAACCTCTTGATAATCTCTGTAATCTCCCTTTAACCCCAGCTGTATTTCCACTCTGGAGGATCCTATACATGTTTTGTAGATACCCAAACTTTGTTTGCTACTGGCAGGAATTGTATGATCACATCAATCACCATTTCACCTACATTAGACCCATGAGCCCAAACTGGGAATAACGGGCATCCTAGAACTCTGAACAACACTGTGCCATATCAAGGACACAATTTCTGGCCTATCAAACAGCAATGGCAGTTTCTCCAACCATGTGTCTATGAAATGAAAGTCACATTTATTTACAACTTGGGGAGTTTGACCCGTAATCGTAGGGGTAGTTCTAAATAGTTTGACAGGTCATGGAATATTCAACTTCGAGAACCTGTCTTAACATCAGCAAAAGTAGTTATGAATAGGCGTTTAGCGGGACCTTCAGGTCACTGGAAGAAATAGTTTAATACTAGAAATGGACTACTGTATATAAACCAGAAACAAGAATGACACTGGGGAATGATTTTCCCTATTGCAATAATAGCTCTTAAATACTTATTCTTTGTTTACGAGACCATATATCTAATAAACCTCTCATATATCACTTTTCTATTTTAGAATACACTGGATATTTTTGTACATTATCACTGCAATTGTACATTCAATAACTGTGTGTTTATTTCTTCTCTTTTTCAAGTTTAATGTTCCCGTTTATAAATGTGTCCTTTTTGTTCTCTAAACCCAAACTGTGAAAAAGAAACCTTGTTTTTTTCTCAATAGGAATAATTTTAAAGGAAATAAAATATTTGTTCAGACACCAATAGGAAGCCACACCTAGTAATTCAGAAGAATTTTTGGGAAAGCCAGTTGTCTGCCATTATAAAGTGAGGAGCACAAGGACTGTCAAGACAAAAATAATAGCATGAATATTCACTCCCCCAAAATAAATGAAACTATAAGTAAAAGTGACACATAACTGAATTAGGGAAGAACTCAAACAGGTGTATTTAAAAAGTATTTGCCTGCCAATTTGGTTGAGATTTGGCAGTTTGTTAGAACAGGGTCGGCCAGATACGGCCTAGCCGGCAGTTTCTTCCCACCTAACCCTGGCCGATCCGACCTAATGCCAGCCGGCAACCCACGGCAGAGCCAGAACAAACTACGGCGCTGCATGTGGCTCTTGAGCCTCCGTGTAATGGCTCCCTTCTCTATTTACCGCGGCCGGCGTTAACACTTCCGCCACCAAGGTAAAGAGGGAACATTCCCTCTCCTCGTATGCATTGCAGAGGAGAGGGATTTCCCTTCAGGGGGCATTCCTGGTAGGGGGCCGAGCCATTAGGACGGACTCGAGAGAAAGTTCAGCCTAGTGTGCTCCTGCCTACCCCTGAAATGGCTTAGTGGCCAAAAAAGTTTGCTGACCTGTGTTAGAAGATAGAATTCACTACTGTCTAGGGACAGCTGTGCGCTTTTGATAATTAGCCACTAGGTGGCAGAAGGAGTCTCAGTTTTATTATACATTGAATCAAGCAATGAATAGGGATTTAAATGGCTGTGAATGATACAGAATTATGAATCAACAGATTACTAAAACTGAAATTTTTTTAGGATTATCCACACCGTTCAGATGAACTGTACAACAAAAGTGTTACGTTTTTTGGCGAGATAAAACAGTCAAAGGACAGAGCCGACTAGACAGCTAAAAATCCATTGTGTACAATATAGACTACACACATGGATACCTGTATGAAAAAGTCTTGTAAGAAATGCTTTGGAATCCAGTTAGAGCATTTACACTAAAATGTCAATCCAGATATTTTCATAGGTCATAATTTTGCACAAAATAAAATTCCAGAAGCAATTGGGAAAAACACTGATAGGGGAAAGGAAATAAAACGATTATGAAAACACAGCAGTGTGGTAGACCTTACATTTCATCCACGGGGGCTTTAATATATCTTTTGTTGGTCTTTTAAAGATAATGTAGATGAGATGATACCTTACTTGACTCCAAAATAATTTGTTCATTTTAGATAAAAAATAGATAGTGCACCATTACAGAGATTACATATAGAGTATAATTTGTGATTTTTGATAGTGGAAGTAGAAACATTCTTGAAAAACTGACCTCTGAAAGCCATGTCCACATATAGTGATTGCAGCAAAAGGACGAGTTGGCTTCGGAGTTTTTGCAACTTACTAATCTTTGTTATATTCTGTGTGTTGGTGGCCATATTGGTGGAGACTGGAATTTGCCTGCTTGCATCAGGGACTCCAGCAGGTAAATCAGTAAGTAGCACAATACAGACATCACCAAAATACCACTCCAAGTCTCCCGAGTACAGATTAGGCACAATGCACATTTACAGTTGGTTCTTCACTTGTTTTTTGTTCAGGTCCAGTTTAGTAACCAGCAGCTAATATTGACCCAAATAATAACTGATGCTTTATTATTTTTTTTGCTTTATGCTCTTCTCACTACAAACAGTTGGAGAAAGTGGGGATAAATAAAAGAGTCTTCCCTAGAGATCAAGGCTGTGTCTACCAAACAGGAAATAGTTTCTTCCCAAGGTCAGTTTCAGTGGAAAGTTAAGAAAATAAAGAAAGAGAAAGAGCACAAAACCAGAAAAGTTTGAGAGGAGCAGTTTGCACTGATTTTTTTTTTTTGGTCCTCTTTTCACCTATAGTGTTAATATGCCAAAATAAACATTTTACTTGCCATCATTTAGAATGCCCCCCTATGCAATGTACTGGTAGGTTGTAATGTACAACAATGCATAATTTGTGAGCAAAAACCAGAATAAAAAATTCCCCTGATTTTGGAGCCATTGTTATACCCTGGCAGCTAAATTTTAATAAAAAGGCTGCTTCAACACTCTCCCTGGAGAACTATAAAGGGGATTTACACTTTCTCTTTGCAAATCACTGCTTTCAATAGAAAATTTGAATCGTAATCTAGAAGTTGTGTCATTTAGTCAGCATAGTAACAGTTGGTGAAGAGGGAAAATATAAATGAGTAATACTCAAAACCTATAATTCCTGCGGTCAGGATAAAGATCTAATTACTGCATAATTACAGGATAATAAGATAATTACTGGCCAATTGCACAGGCTGGTTTGGTCAGGAAATGATTTCTCTGAGTACTTCAGCCCCTCTAATATTCTTTAATATAAAACTATGTGTTAAATGTTAATGTTTACATCAAACAACAATTTATACACAATTCTGAGATCTCAAAGACCTGACACTTTATTGGCCCCAAGAACAGTTTTTTTTTTTTTTTTTTTTTTAAAAAACACCGACAGAACTTTTACACAAATTCTTGGGCTCGTTCATATCAGAACATATCCACTGAATTTTAAATGCTGACATGACTGGTAAGGAGAAGGCCAGTGAACAAAAGTATGCGGAACTTTTTCTAAAGCAGTAAAACATAAAAAATGGTGTGAGCGATGGATTTTCACATCTGTGCCTTTTTTCCTATTACAGCAAAGTGAACAACAAGGCATCTGGTATAAATGAGCCATGAATTTTCAGCACTACATGGGTTGCTTCCTAAAAAGCTAAAATATTAGGTGCAGTAAGGTTGAAAATAGTAAAGTGCTTATTAGGAAGGCCATTGCAATAATATAAATTTGTAACCAAAATTTGGGAGGCATCACAGTATAAAAATAACACAACAACAACACATTCCATCTCACCGCATTTATTTAATTACAGAACAGTATTTCTATGTGGTTTGGAATGTGTATATTCTCTATGAAGTTATACAGGGTTACAAAAAAAAAAAAAAAAAATCGTCCTGCTAATCCTTTTTCGTTCCCGCTTTATTCATCAATATCATTTGGTATGCTAGACAATCTTTTGCCTGCAAAAATATCTCTTACATTTGCGTTCAAAAATAAGCTAAAGAATATAAAATCAAATATTCATGAAAACAGAGAGGCTTGTTGCTGACAACAGGACATGGGTGCATAAATTTAACTTTTCAAATCGAAGCATCCCTCAATATCGGGGTGCCTGAAAGAATATGGTCTTCATTTTTGCTGAAAGGAGAACTTAAATGTATTGCCCTAGAGTAAGGAATAAAAATATTAGAAATAACACAATTCTGGATCCCTTTCCGTAAAAGGAGTGCACAGAATTTGAAAGATAGTTCGTATTTGGGATTTCTGCATGCCTCCGAGACATACAGAAAAATCCTATAGAAGCTTCTATCCAGAATCTTGAAGATCATCAGTGGGAACATGCCACCATTTCTTATCTGGTTACAGGATTTCATATTTGTCCACAAGGAAAGCCGTCTCATTTGAAAACCTCACAGGGCTGTTCCCGTCCACTTGGGTCACTTTGGATACCTGAAAAAAAACGCACAAATATTTGTGACATTGCATTGCAAAAATTAATTTTATTCTCCACATTCAGGCCAGGCCTGCACACATCCCTGAAGCCAGGTGGAAAAAGTTTCATATAAAATTACATCTGGTGACTAAAGTTTCTTTCTTTCATCATTTGTGATGGAACCTAACCACATTTTTAAAAGAACCAGATGCATTTTGTAGTGCCAAATAACAAAACACAACTTTTAACTTTTAACTTTTAAACTGCATCCCTCAAACACATATACATGTTTAACATGTTGGGAGTTGTGATATTGCATGAAGTTTCTGTATTCATTTTCCAGACAGGAAGTCATTTTCTTTCAAGGTTGTGCACTGAAATATACATGTGGAGGTCCATTTATCCAAACTTTACAGCTGAAAACAATACATGTCTTCCCATTTATTTGAATGTGGTTAAAGTGACTGTCACTAGATTAAACATATGTGGCGAAGTACCATTTGCAAAAGGGTTTGTAGTGTAATGATCCCCTCTATGTACCTGTACGAACTTCAGGTCAGTGGCAAACACGTTTTATGCATAAAGGAAGCAAAAATAATAGCATAGATTACAGCAAGATGCCCAAGCCTTACCTGTATGTTGCAGTAGTTCTTTTTGGACACAAAGGACACTGTTACTGGGAAGAAATCATTAGGGTGACCAGCAATACTAAATTCCAAACTTCCAGTTTTGTTTTTGCTGTCAATGACGGGAAGTGTCCACTCTAGTATATTCCTTCGGCTGTCATGGTGGTAGTCTCCATCTATGTCTCCAATCACTGGGGCCCCGACTCCTGATCTGTAATGAAGAATTAGGCTCATTTCACTAATTTAGATGTGTTAAACATGACTTTATATTGGGATAAGTTACCCCTATTAAAATGTTCGATCCACAAACAAACAGGATGTACAATTCTTATTTTTCCACATCGCTTTCAAGATCAGACTGTTCACCTAATGCCCAATATATCCCAACACTTGAGACAGGTGACATTGTAAAAGATGTTCATTGGTTTTCACGCGTCAGTATTGTAATGTTTTGGTTGACTAGCTTTACCATGGTTCTTGACCACCGTCAAGGAGGGACACACAGTGAGGGAAAGAAGTATTTGATCGCTTGCTAAATTTGTATGTTTGCTCTCTGACAAAGAAATGACCAGTCTAATTGTAATGGTAGGTTTATTGTAGGTGTGAGAGACAGAATAACAACAAAATAACCCTCAAAAACCCCAGTGCTCAAAAGTCAGAGCTTGATGTGCATTGTAATGAGTGAAATAAGTATTTGATCTCCTATCAACCAGTCTGGAGACTGGCTAGGCCACTCCAGGACCTTCATGTGCTTCTTGAGCTACTCCCTTGTTGCCTTGGCAGTGTGTTTTGGGTCACTGTCAAGCTGGAATACCCATCCACAACCCATTTTCAATGCCCTGGATGAGGGAAGGAGGTGCTCACCCAAGATTTGATGGTACATGGCCCCATCCATTGTCCCTTTGATGCAGTGAAGGTGTTCTGTCCCTTTAGCAGAAAAACAACCCCAAAGCATAATGTGTCCAACTTCATGTTTAATGCTGGGGATGGTGTTCTTGGGGTCAAAGGGCAGCATTCCTCCTCCTCCAAACACGGAGACATGAGTTGTTGCCAAAGAGCTCAATTTTGGTCCGATCTGACCACAACACTTTCACCCCACTTGCTTCTGTGGACAGGTGTCTTTATTACAGGTACTGTAATAAGCTTGGATTATGTACACTCCCTTACAGAGGGTGCTCCTAATCTCAGCTTGTTACCTGCATACAGTGAGCAAACCTGGGAGCCTGAAATCTTGCTGGTTGATAGGGGATCAAATACTTATTTCACTCATTACAATGCACATCAAGCTCTGACTTTTGAGCACTGGGGTTTTGAGGGTTCTTTTGTTGTTATTCTGTCTCTCATATCTACAATAAACCCTCCATTGCAATTATGGACTGGTCATTTCTTTGTCAGAGGACAAACGTACAAAATTAGCAGGGGATCAAATACTTCTTTCCCTCGCTGTAGATGTCTCAGGCTATAAAGTTGCAGGTAGGGTTTTTTCTTATGAACCCTTTGAAATCTGACTGTAATAAAAACAAACTGAGAAAGCTCCTAATTACGGTAAGATGATCAGACTTTCTGATTTCAATACAGTGTTTAATAAACTTCAGCAGTTAATTTACTAGTTTCACTTTTTGTCTTAAAGTTTCTTTTTAAGAATTTGAAGATTTGTGTTTATTATAAAAAAACAAAAAAAAACAAACAATGACAGCATTGCAGTGGTTTGCCGATCTGATCATTCTTAACTAAAAGTACTTTGAGTTATCATGAAAGATGGGAGGGCAATGCCTCTGACCCCAAAAAGGTTCAGAGAGTAGAAGTCAGAAGTCTTTTTTTTCATAATGGGCCCCAAAGTACTGAAGCAAAAGGCTCAGCATGACAGCCAAGTGGCAATAACCTTTTTCAATAGGGGTCAGTAATGGCTGCATTCGTCACAACAGATTACCTTTCACATAGAACAGACTGGGCAAATATTAATTTAGTATATGACTTACGGTAATGGGATTGTAATGACAACATCATTCAGTTCTAGTTTGCCTTCCTGAAGTTCATACTCTATATTCACATCGCACCCACTTCCACTTTCTGAAGGCCAACAGTTAACTGTTAGGAAAGAAACCAGTGTTAAAAAAACAGTTTTTTTTTTATTATTATTTGGGCTGGATTTTTATGAAGTTAAGAACCATGTTAATCTGTAAAATTAAAAAATAATTTTTCTTTTTCTTAAAGGCCGTCATACTGGCATGCAGCACACCAATCCCTTGTGTATCCCTGTGTATGTTTATAATCCATATATATACTTACTAGTTAGAGGAATTAGGGCCTCATCTGTTGTCTGCAGTCGCCATTTTAGGACTCCAACATCATTATTAAGGGGGAAAGATTTTTCTGGATTTTTCAGTCCGATAATAGAATCTGTCGTAAAAAGTTTTTTGTCCACGTTGGGATGGGTCTATAAAGAAAAAAAAAGTGCACTATTGCTTTGAAATAAAAACTGATAAAAGGAAAAGAGGGTTGAAATGATCCTACCACACCTAATGATCAGATGTGTTACTTCATTAATAAAAGAGCTTCATGGAGACTCACCTGGAGTTGAACACCTTTCATGTCTTCATTTTCAACATGCACACGGATCCTTCCAAATTTATCATCAGCCACTCTGAGCATAATGAGACCATGGACTTCCATATTTTGCAAACCACCATCTCTGCTGCAGGTTAAGGTAATTTTCTCTTCAATCTTCAAGTGAACGCTACAAATTCAGATAGGATTGGGATTATTAAAAGGCTCTCATTTTAGTGTTGATAAATAAAACAAATGGTCAGGTCAATAAAAACTGACAAACCTAAAAAACAAACAAACAGCACTGGTATAGTACAGACCTTTCTACGTGGGCTGGTGGTGGAAGGACTTTTGTTGCTTCTGGTTGTCTCTTTCCAACAGATGGAGTAACAATTGTCTCTCCTTCAGATTTCAATTTGTCTACAAAGTTGTCTACTTCCTTTCCTTTAGCTCCAAGTTTTAAAGCCTTATTGGAAGCAGATGGTCTAAAATAACACAGGAATAAGTGCATGTAACAATGTTTTCCACATTATAAGCAGAAAACAATATACCTGTTCACAAACAATTATTGTGGTTTAAAGTAACAATACACTTTTTACTGATGCTTTCGGATTGAGTGGTAAATAGTTAGTGACCCTGTCAAGTTTTCTATTGATATCTGCATCACCACTGAGGAGAGAGGAATTTTTACAATAGTGATACTTTTTTGCAGTGACAATTTTCTCGGGTGTGGAGAAATTCTTAACTTCCTTTAGATTTTTATTTAATTTCCTGTTGTGTCTAAAGAATATTCAATAGGACACAGGCAGATGAAAAAAAAAATTGACAGGCGTTTTACCATTTCCAAAAGTTAATATGTATTGGCTTTAAATATACTTTACAAGACACATTCTTACAAAAACAACTACATGCACATAAATGTACAAATTAAATGTTACCTTGTTGATACAGGAGCAGTCTTTGTTTTCTCTGATTCAATGATGTTCTCAGTTATTAAGGCGGCTGCATTACTGGAAATAGATGAAGTACCAGAACTTCCGAACCCTCCAAATCCTGGAGCTTTCTTACCCTGACGCTCAGCATCCCTCCTAGCCTGCTGTAGCTCTTTAGCTTTACGTCTCATCTCAGCCTTTGCCTCTCGTTCCTGAGTCTAAAGCATAAAATAAATAAAAAATGTGTTTGACGTGTATATAAAAATATGAGACATCATCTAAATAAGTTATACCCAGCAAGTGGAAAGTAATGCAGAATTCAAAGGATATCCAATTTCGATAAAATTAAAATTAGTCACCATTCGATGGACTTTCTTGTGTTCTCTGTTTTCAACTTATTTCACTTCTGAGTCCTTTACAAAATGTATCTATCGCTGCAAGAAGCTGGACTCCAGCTAACAGCTTATATCCTAAAGGACTTCTTATATGTAGTGCATTATTACCACTGCCTGTGGCTCCTTTGTGCAATAACATGATGACGACTACAACCAGGTTTAGGACTCAAAATCTTAAAAGCCAACGTTGGATGTGGGGTAACCATCCAGCCCCCTTAATTTGAATACACAAGCATGATTTTTGAAAGGACAACTTTAACTTTTAGTAATAGACATTCAAAAAGGTCCTAGGTTCTTGATGATGTGTTCTAAAAAATTAAACCACAGTCACATAGCTACCAATTCTTAAAATGGGGGAACAAAATTCCCTATTACAATTAAAGCCTGGCAATCACCAAACAAGTCTAATATATGGATTAGATTTGTAATACAAGCAAGTATTTGGGCCAAGTTTATAATTAAGGCATTGCTCATTTGTAAGGATGGAACTACAAAAACCACATCCTTTACATTCCAGCATTAGGAGGCAAATGACACTTTCAGTAAAGTGTACCTTTTTTTTTTTTTATTTCAGCCTTTTTCCCCCCAGTGACAGCCAAGTAATACTGCATGCTGGTTTACATAATTAAAGGTTAGTGTGTTGAAAGACAGAATTACAGAGCTTAATAGCAGCTGAAATAAGAAATTGTTCTGAAGGAGAACAAAAGAAATGCAATGTGGGTCTTCCTATGATCTTTATCACCTGCAGATGTGCAAAAAGTGTAGATTATTAAAAATGCTGGGGATGGGGGGGATTGCTCTTTGGATGTGCACTTTTTGTTAAACTTTTTTTTTTTCAATAAACTGCATATATCCTTTCTTTACCCAAATATGTCAACAATGCTACCTCAGATGTGGAATGAAGAAAACCTAATCCACATTGGAGATTAGTATTTAGATATGTGACTTTAATAGACTTGCACAGTAAATTTTAACCAAGAAAAAAAACTGGATATAAAACTTGACATTATTGCTAAAATAGAAAAATGGTCATGAATAAGAATATTAAATTACTGACATATAACCAAAATAAACTGACTATGCTATATCAAAAAGACAGATAAATAAATACTAACTGATCGACATACTTTATAACCATGCATAGATAACTTGTTTCAAACATCTTACCTCTCTGACAGCTCTGAACACTTTCTCTTCATGAGAATCCATCTCAGTGAATGTTCTGATTTGGGCCAAGTTCACATTTTCTCTATATCCCAAAGCAACAATTTCATCAAAAGCAAATATTAAATCAAAACAGTGATCAGAGATTTCAGTCTCTTCCAAAGCTCGACAATATTCTGGAATCTGTAAAATAATGCGTTATGCATATTATGTAGTATTTTTACCCATGCAAGCAAAATAATAAACATTAATAACAAAGTTGTAACTAATGTAGGTAAGTGTAAATAATACTCCTTAGCAAAAGGCAAACTGACTATAGAGTATCCATAAACAAAAATAGGTACTGCATTGTTTAGGTATTTATAGGCCTTGGAACTCCATACAATTGGCTACATTTGGGATGTAAAAGCCAGAACGTGGCAATATATAATATAATAACCACTCGGGTATAAATAGGGCTCACAGTGTTTCCAATGTGGCCTCATTAAATACATTTTTTCTGAAGTACAGAAAAAGGCTGCTATTTCTAATTTTTATTCAACAAATTTTAGTTGTCTGTCATATTGATCCTTTAAATTTTCCTACCTGAATAAAAACCATTACAAACCAAGAAGAAGTATGAAGGCAAGGACTGATGACATTATGCAATAAAGTCAGCAAGATAAACAAACATGAAACCAGCAGTTTGAGAAATAGAAATAACACTGTCAGTTCACGCTTCAAATAACTCCAGAAATCCAAAAAAAAAAAAGGAAAAATAAAGACAGATTTTTTTTAATATCCTTACTAGTTTTATTTTGTTTATTCATTTATTTATTCATATTAAATTGTTTAGGTTTGCCTTGAGCTCCATGATAAGATATCACTTACCACTCTAGAAAAAAGTCTGAGAGTTTCAAGGTCCTCAAGAATATTGCTATTCTTTGTAGTAATGAGAACCATATACAGTTTCTCCATAGGCTGGTAGACATATCGAACACTTTCGGTTTCCACGAAGGTGTGCTGTTTTCCAGTATTCATTAGTTTTGGGAAAGCAGCTAACAGTCCCTCAATCCGTGTCCGAGTCATTTCCACAAACTGTCGTGATACTATGGCCTTACCAGCCTTCGTACAGACCGCAGCCGCCAGTAGCACCTGAAATTAAATTGAAAGAAGTATTTATATAGTGCCAACATATAATGAAAAAGGTAGCCAGCTGATATTCCCAAACCCTAGGAAAAAAACACAATAAACACAATCACATGTATATGAAAAGTGTATGTGTTTTATTAACACAATCAT
The DNA here is from genome assembly GCF_032062135.1 of Pyxicephalus adspersus. Lineage (NCBI taxonomy): Eukaryota > Metazoa > Chordata > Amphibia > Anura > Pyxicephalidae > Pyxicephalus > Pyxicephalus adspersus. The sequence goes on along the minus strand of NC_092868.1, from coordinate 31,284,780 downwards.
TGGTATACTTTATGTAGCAAACTGATATTCAGAAGTCTGTTCAGCCATAAATATTAACAACCACACAATGGACTTGTAACTGGTAAGGACTACATTATTATAAATTAAAAATGTATTTACTTTGCATGAGCCATGCCCTTGCTGCGATACGTGACAAAGACTTCCTGAAAAACATCTGAAGATTAGAGAGGGTAGGCTCACTTCTGACCCAATCCAAAAACACAAAGGGCCAGCATGTCTGAAAAGGTTTACACCTAACCCAAAAAAGTTACCAACTTATCAAAGCACTACAAGTAGCTTCATGTGCAAGACTAAAGTTTTATGGCTTTTCATAGTGGGGGATTACACCTCTTTACTGCTGACTTTGTGCAAGACCCTTTTCTTAGGTTTGTCATATTGGGTGGATGCATTTAACATGTCATTAGCTGTGTTTTGCTATGCTGGGGAGAATTCCAGATAGGATTAGTTGCAAATCAATTAAAACTGAAATATATCCTATTACATCAGGGTTGTTACTGTTGGGTGTTGCAATGCATAACACAGAGGCGCCTTGTCATGGCTACACAAATTCCACATATACACTAAACAATATGTATGAAAGAAAGCTATCTATGTTAAATCAAGGAACAGAATATTTTCCTGATTGGTCGGGTTATTGATTCTTTACACCGCACATTATTGCTCATTATGTAGCAATAGGCTTATCCCAATATATTAAGCAGCATTATACATAAAGTTTAAGGTAATCTTGTTTAAATTCATTATATGATACAAAAATGTGTAAGCCGGGGGAACCTTTAAAAAACAAAACACATAAAAACAATCAGTGGATTCAGAAATAAAGTAAACAGCCAAAGTTGTATGTACTTTAGGACCTTTCTAAAGAAAACCACTGGCTGTAATGTAAGCTGCCATTGCTGAACTCATTCTAAAACAGACTCAACTTTTTTAACATGGGGGAACCCTTGCGATACCTTGCAGGTCCTAAAGAAACCCAGCTGTAATTACTATAACCACAGCTCACAGTATATTAGCAGGGTGGACAATGGAATACATGCCTTGTACATCACTTTTACAGACAGCCAGAAACTGACCAGGGAGAGGTCTAAATTGCCCAGGGCTCATGGAACCCCCAACCACCTTTAGAGGAACCCTGGCTGAGAAACATTGCTCTAAAAATACTAAATGTCTGGTTGTAGAGCTGACGTTTTGGTGTCAGTACTTTGCAATTACATCAGAAACAAGCATGAAGATAGTTGTGTGACAACTAGACAAACACTAACTACATATTCATTCTGAGTCAGTGATTAAAAATGTAATAAAGGAAGATTAGATTACCAGTTTACATAATCTCTCAAGGAAAGGTTTACTTTAAAGCTCTGCTCCTGAATGGTTGGGTTAACTTCTGTAAAATGCATGATCATTCTGCATAGCACCTCAACTTACAACACATTAAAATGCATGTACCTTATGCTATGTGTGCTGTGTCACTACAATAAGGGTCACTTCCTTTTTTAGATCTGTTGCAACGTGTTGTCGGCCCATTATTATTGTCCTTACTAAGTTCCTTTTATGCACAGCATTGAAACCTAAAAGTGAAGATTAGCTCCATTTGTCCCATCAGTTCCTATTAGTTCCAAGCACACTTCTATGTGTAAGGGTATTGTTAATGCCTACTATGAATGCGTATCATGGGCAGCATGGTAGCTCAGTGGTTAGCACTCTGGTCTCTGCAGCGCTGGGTCCCAGGTGAAAATCTCGGCCAGGACACTATCTGCATGGAGTTTGCAGGTTCTCCCCATGTTTGTGTGAGTTTCCTCCAGGTACTTCGGTTTCCTTCTACATTCTAAAAACGTGCAGTTAAGTTAATTGGCCTCCCCCAATATTGTCCTTGGACTGTATTAATAACATGACTGACATAGGCCCATTGGATTGTGAGCCCCTTTGAGGGACAGATAGTGATAGGACTATGGACTATGTAAAGAACTGCGTAATATGTCGGCACTATATAAATACTGTATAATAATAATAATATCAAAGTATTTATTGCAGCTCTTCATGCATGAAGGTCACCCCAAATGCAACAGTAATATCCAAATTATTAAAATATTACAGACCTTATATAACTGGCACAACACACAGTGACCAGCCCAATGATTTCAGACAAAAAGGGATGAACTCTGTGTATGTCAGATATTCTGTATGAGCACATCTTCATTTATCAATGGGAAGTGGTTTACTATACCCTATGGAGTAAATATATAAATGTACTATACTATATAAATATTTAAAATGCAGACAATAATGTTATATCCTTGGCAGGGTAACATTCACTGCCGGATTGTTTTTTTTACATGCCGTGGTCTCCCCAGTTCCTTTTAGCCAGGTGTACCACCTGGCTGATTTTTGGTAGTTACTGAGGAAGCCACCCATCTACAGCTTTTTTTTCCACCACCTAGTTTTAAAAAATTCTGGAGAGAATACTGCACATGCTTTACATGACAAGATGTAATAAAACAAAACATACATCCTTTAAAAAAAGTACAATCTACAAAAATATGTCAGCATGGCATATTTCAGGAATTTGTGTGAATATATGCGGGGGCAGGACGTTTATAAGGGGCAGACATGAGTCCCTAATGCCTAGTACTATGTACAGGGCCAGTTTATGGAGACATTAGAGATCGATAGATGGAGCCCCCTATATGTTTTCTGTAGTTTCCTCAACGAAAGGTGCCCAGTCTGCTGTTTATCTGGTTCTGCTGACCAGGATCTGACAGCTCTTACCCAGACATACTGTACATACACACAGAAATCTATATTGTATATACACAGTGATCAGAGTATGTATAGTATCATTTTATTATAGTAAGTACTGGGTGTTGGACCGCTGCACTTTCTGTAAAAGTCTTGTTCTCCATCCTGCTGCTGACACAGAGAAGCTTCTTTTACTTTTCTGTGAGTTTATTTCCAATCAAGTGTCTGAAAATCAACCTAGTCTGCTCTCTTTAGAAAACCCTCAGTTCTGTGACTATATAATGTCTATAGAGATCCAGAACCATTGTGTGATGGTCCCCAAGTAGCAGCTATTAATCTGTATACATAGACCCACCAGGCACTATGGTTCTTCGTGGCAACTGATGGATACCAGCAACACCACAACTAATAAAGACAGTGACAATTTCACATACAGGTGGCATAAATATGAATAAATATGCTTTTTTACAGAATGCATGTAGTTTAATCATCCTAAGTGAATAGTGAACTGTACCAAACAAGTAATTGGGAATATAGGATTCTAAATATCTTTGTGTGTGCACTGTGAAGGGTATGGACATCACAGGGAGCAAACCAGATTTCTATTTTACTTTGTGGAGTCTCCATAATGATTGTTTATGGTTACATTAAAGCAGAACTCTGGGCAAATGTTTGTTATATGCCCCTAAATTTACATGCTCCAAATGCAGTCACCCTTATTACCTCAATTCCTTATTCCAGTATTTTTTAAAACTGGATTCCTCCAGGAATAAACTGGGGGTTCTTTCAGCAATTTGTGCCTCTCAGGTCAGTTTAGGGGTAATCAATGATACTTTTGGCTATCTGCAAAAGTGACATTCTTTGCACTGGCCAGCAATGTAAGACATTCTTCCCACTGACCACCAGGCTAATGTACTGTGAGCTGGGCATGTAGGTGTTATAGCATGGCTACCCTGATAACCTGAAAGTTACCTCAAGGGGTTACTCATGTTCAAAACGTTGAGAAAGGCCACCTTATATTAAGGTAATGGTTTTTACCCATCTAACAGATGACCACAAAAAATTTTAGGTTGAAAACTTTCACTTTCCTATCCATTTGCAGTCCCAGTCAGCCATTGAACAATGTGGAAGTAGCACGGTGATAAAGCCACCCCTGGTCCTGTCCCTTCTTGCACACACACTCCCAGACAACACTACAAGAGAATTATGCGCGGGGTGTAGGTAAAATACATTTGGAGGCTCTTTTAACCTCCATGGCCGTATGCATATTAAGTATTTTTAAATGTAAAAGCGGTACATTTAAAACTACTTAGTATTTTAAATTTCCCACCTGGTCCCACCTCCCAGCCACACACTCACGCACAGATGCCTGGCCGGCATCTACTTCTCCTGACCTCACGTCCCCAACCTTCACACGCCGGGGATGCAGATGCCGGAAAGGCATTGCCAGGTTACACAGGTGCCAGGTTGGCATCACGAGGGGAAGATGCTGGGCATCGCTGGAGGATTCCACCCCGAGTGTGGCTCGGGGTTACTGCTTTTGATTTGGATAATTACCAGTTAATAAGGTGTGCTTTACTGTTGCTTAAAGACAAAAAAGAAAAAGGGCGCAGTATAGGATTACAAACCATTTCTGCACTGAGCAAGGGGCAGAACTCTAAAGATGGTGTAAAAAAAAAAAAATGGGACGAATCATATTAGTTTCTGCAGTTAAAAAAAAACAAAAATTTGGTCCTGTTGAAGTCACATGTCTGAATCTCCACAAATCACAGAGCTCTCTTGGCGCTCAATTAAACATAAAGTTGTGTGGGGCTTTATTGCCTAAACACTGCACCCCAATTCTTATAAGAGGAGCAGGTTGTGATGTGCACAGAGAAACACCAACTAACAGAAACCAGATAGCACTAAACTGACCCCATGGAAAATTATTTGTGGAAATCTGTGCATGTAACCATTGAGTTCTTTCATTGCACAGGGAAGGATTAGAACCCCTGTTCTGTTAATATTGGGAGATTCAATGTCCCTGAAAGTGAGAAAGATTTTAAGCGTTTCCTAAAACTACTACAAGAGGGAATCCTTACAATGGGGTCACTTGTCCCAGTAAGAATTCCGCATAGCAGGTGATCGGTCCGGAGGTTTCTTCTATTGGGTACCACGTCATCCTGGCATCTGTCTTCAGGTCAGCGCTCTGAGCACCGCCATCTTCTCCTCTTCTTCCAGGTTCTTCTTCCTACCTCATCTGGCCGAGGCGCGAGATCTGGTGACATGGATGGGAAAAAAAACTTGCAAATCTCACGCCGCATGCATGAGATCTCCATTTTTTTTCCCTATTTGACAAAAAGGCTCCTTCTGCACATGTCCAAGATGCCCAAGCATACGCAGAAGGAGCATCCAAGAGTCGCCCGGGATGTGTGACGTAGGTATCCCGGGAGGCTCTACACTTATTCATTAGGGGGAGGTGCTGCACCCTTTTTTTTTTTTTTTAAAGGGTGTTGCACTTAAAAAATACAGAATTTTTACCCTAGACAACCCTTTTATGTAAAGTGAAATTTCTGAGTTTAGGTACACTTTAAGAGATTTCCTCTTCCTGTTGTGTCTGTGGGACAGGAAGTAAAGGAAATTCTCCCCAATTTGATAGGTAAGAAAAATCCAAACAACATTTTTAAACGTATGAAAAATCTACAATACAAAATACTTGATATTACAACAGGAAAAATCCATTCCGCATAGGAGGGCACATCAATAATTTCCAATGATTTCCAGTTCTGGAGGTGAAATGTTTGGGGATGAATAGGAGATTGTGATGGTATAAAAGGGTTCTGATGGGTTATATGACCCCAGTCCCTGGCAGAGGCCATGACACCCTGATACCTGACAATAATGGGATTACAATAACAAATCACCATGGCAGCACACGATGACGGGCCCGTCACCGCACCCAGGCGCCGCCATAACATCCCTAAGGAGCATTGGCCCCATCATAGGGGCCCTGGACTCTGCACTGCCCGTCACCAGCTGACAGGACGCACTGACAGTTCCTGCGCTCCGTCCCGGCTCCCAGGCGCTTAGGAGTCCATGAAGACGTCCAATTTCCTCCTCATACCATACAACACACACCCCCGGACCTCCCCTCCTCACCATGTTTGCGGTTCTTAGCGCCGGTTATTTCGCCTTTCTGCCCGTTCACTGGACTCCGACAGCCCTCTTCACAATATGGCAGTCCCGGGGCCACGTCTTCAACAGGAAGATACGTAACGTCCGGGGGAAACATAGGTATGGCACGTCGGACAGGGGAGGCCAGAGCAGCCATCTTGGTTGTGGGCAGTGGTCTCTTTATGACGTGGTATAGGGTTAAGTCCGAGATTTCCCATGGAACACGTAGTCACTTTATACGTTCCTAAGTTTGCGCTGTAAAAAAAAAAAAAAAAAAAAACTTCCCTGACGTAAGCGTGTTTAAAAAAATGTTCAGAGATGTTAATTTTAGCAACTACATTATCTTTAGAATAAAATATATGACAAAAGCAGATTGTGAATAAAAATATTATTACTTTTCTATAAATCTTAGATTGTAAACTCTTTGAGGCAGGGTCCTCTCCTCCTGTATCACTGTCTGTATCTGTCTGTCATTTACAACCCCTATTTAATGTACAGTGCTGTGTAGTATGTTGGCGCTATATAAATCCTGTTTAATAATAATAATATTTTTTCAATAATGCCTAGTACACACAATATAATATGCTGATGATTTTCCACTCAACTAAAACAATCCAAAAAGGGCACCAGGATTGCCACCTTTACTAAGAAGAATATTGGCTTTGTAATTTTTTCTCCTATCAAAGTGTACCTAGGAAAGTCACGCATCCCGGGAGGCTCTGTGTGCTCATTCTGCACATGCCCTGATCTTGGACATGCGCACAAGGGACATGAGATGGTGATCTCACGCAAGTGATGTGATATTGGCTCACTTTTTTTCCCCTTTATAGCGGTATAGGTCACCCGATCTCAGGCCTGCGCAGTGCGAGATCGGGTGACATGCCAAGATGACCAAGGAAGACGGAAGGGAAAAGTGAAGATGACGGCGCCCAAGGCTTCCTCAGCGCCGGGACAAAGAAGAGTTCCAGGACGACGCGGGACCGGATTGTGGGAAGGACCAGCGATATCGAGGGATCTATCGGGATTAAAGGTAGGTGTCATTTTTTTTGGTTTAGTCCCGCTTTAATTACATTGCCAACGAGTACATTTTTTTTGCTGCTAAACGGGTAAAATATCAGCCAGATGGTAACCTTTCTGGGCATACATGTGTACAGTATTCTGCCCATCAGGGCATGGGGTAGGGATGGGGTAAATGTCAGCAAATAAAAACTTCCAAATGGATTTGCCTGATTGTTCATCCACACAAGTATGCTTGCAACTGATTTTTACCTAAATGTCTGATATGTCCACATTATTATTATTTTTATTATTATTAAACTGTATTTATATAGCACCAACATATTACACAGCGCTGTACATTAAAAATGGGTTGCAAATGACAGACAGATACTGACAGTGACACAGGAGGAGGAGAGGACCCTGCCCCGAAGAGCCTACATGCAAAAAGGGACCTTAAATTTAGATGCTACTTAGCTGTCAGACTTCACACCATATCCAATCATTATATCAGATAATCTGATCAGTGAAAATTGTACTAGGCCCAACGGAGCTACAGCCATCAATGTTATCTGACACTTCCAGGAGTGTCATATGCCATGTCGTCCTCATATGCTGCAGATCCCCCACTCACTGTTATTACACAGCGGTGCCATAGCAGCTGGAGGGAGAAATCACAATACACAGCATAGAGACTCGCCATGCAATGGTCCAGCAAATACCTGCAGACCTCTGCAAGATAGTGAAGACTGATATTACCCAAATTATTTCTATTTTAGGATTTATTACCTGGGATTCCAACCTCACGTTGAAGATGATCAACAGGCTGATTCTTTAGCAAGAACCATCCAGGTGGAAATGCTATTAAAAATCACTCACAAATGTGATACATTTACTAAATGAGTATTAGATATGTAAAGATTTTGTTCATCATCCAAAGGTAATTCACTTTATTACTGCATTACACACAATGAATATCCATTCTGATTAGCACACTATAGCACATATACAGTAAGTGAATACATATTGGTGGCTCAGTGGTTTGCAGTCCGGCCTTTGCAGGCGCTAGGTCCCAGGTTCATTCCTGGCCAGGCCACTATGCGTAGGTTTCCTCCTACATTCCAAAAACATGCAGTTAGGTTAATTGGCTTACCCCAAAAATTGTCCTTAGGCCGTATTATTGACATATGACTATGAAAGGGACATTAGATTGTGAGTTCCTTTGAGTTCACAACTAGTGACATGACTAAGGACTTTGTACAGCACTGCGTACTCTGTCGGCGGTATATAAATACTGTGTAATAATAATAATAGTGCACTACAAGACACAGAAATTGTGCAGGTGGTGTTTTTCACAGGGATTGCAGCCGAATAAAAACTCAAGCACTTAATTTGCAATATAAGAGTGTGAATTTACCCTAAAGTGGCATGTTCAGATCAGAAGTATTTTACAGTGGTGTTCACCAACTCCAGTCACCTACTATCAAATACTAGCCGCCGGTAGCAATAGCAAGTTGGCACTGAAGGACTTTTGCCAGTGTTTGGAAGTGCCTGTGTAGATAGCGGCACTCCTGTACTCCTTTTACGTATTTTATTTGTTTTTGTAACTTGAAACTTACTACGCTCAAAACTGTTTACAAACGCTTGCACAAGCATCTCTAAATCTATGGAGGCAGCAGGGGAAGTAAACCACCCCTGGAAGCTCCAAATTGCATCTAAAAGAAATGGTGCCTGGTAAATACATGATAATGAATGAACCAACTCATTCCAATGGTAACTATTTTTTTGCAAATACCACTAGTCTGAACATGTTCAAAGAAGTTGGAAGATAGAGCTTGATATAACTCAGGGAAAATGAAGGACCTCAGATGAACTTTGGAAACACGTTGGACAGAACTCAAGAGAATGTGGAAGGATCTCAAAGGAACACATAGACTTCAAAGGAAAGAGCTCAGAAGCCAGTTTCTCAACAAGATAGAGATAGGTCATGGATCAGATGACAGACATTCATACAGTATGGCAGGCTTCAAAGAAACTGTGTATCAAATCTTTTATAATTTTAAAAAAATAAATGGTTATTATTACTTGTTCCTCTATTTCTGAATCACTTTCAATGCTTTCAGAAATATTATTATTAAAAAGGATTTATATAGCGCCATCATATTACGCAGAGCTGTACAATAAACTTGGGTTGCAAATGACAGACAGATACAGACAGTGAACCAGGAGGAGGAGAGGACCCTGCCCCGAAGAGCTTACAATCTATGCTTTTAAACTGAATTTATGAGCAATTATACAATTCCCAGGCACATTTTTTAGTTTTCCTGGCATAGAAGTAAATAAATGATAACCACACTCCATTCAAAATGTATGTCAATGTATCAAAACTTGATACATTTAGAAAGTCACAAGGCAGTCACAATACATCTACAGAAAAAATCTGCTTTTTTTTTACCCTTAAAGTTCTAACTGCCACAACGGAAAAGACCTAATGGGAGCACAGAGCCTCCTGGGATACCTACATAATGTATATTAGGCTTCAGGCTGCTACTCCCAATGTCAGGCATGCGCAGAAGAGGCTTTTCCAGACATTGAAAAAAGCATGCGCAGTGAGATCAGATCATTATTTTACCAAATACAGCAGAATACTTCACCCCCTCTTGTACCTGCGCAGTGCAAGATCGGGTAACGTAGGCAGAAGAAGAAAGAAGATGGTGGTGCCTGGCGCTTCCTCCAGGCTGGAGAAAAGGAAGAATCCAGGACAGCGGGATACTCAATCATGGCCAGCTCTCATTTATAACTTACCGTATTTTTCGGACTATAAGACGCACTTTTTCTTCCCCAAAACTGGGGGGGAAAAGTGGGTGCGTCTTATACACCGAATACATGTTAAATATAACGGTAATTAAAAAAAATCATACTCACCCGATCCCGCGATCCTGTGGGCTTCTTCTTCTCCTCGCTCTCCTCCCGGCTGCAGTGCGTGTCTCCTCCTCCTCTGAGCGAGGAGAAGCCGACATGCATGCCCTCGCGATACCGTAAGCAGGATCAGCCTGCTTACGGTATCGCGAGGGCACGGGTGTCGGCTTCTCCTGGCTCTCCTCCTGGCTGCAGCGCGTCTCCTCCTCTGAGAGAGGAGAAGCCGACACACGTGCCCTCGCGATCCGGTAACCAGGCTGGATCAGCCTGCTTATGGGATCGCTGGGGTATGCGTGTCGGCTTCTCCTCACTCAGAGGAGGAGGGGACACGCGCTGCAGCCGGGAGGAGAGCCAGGAGAAGAAGAAGCCCACAGGATCGCGGGATCGGGTGAGTATGATTTTTTGGCACAGGGTGATCAGAAGGGGATACATTGTGTCAATGTATCCCCTTCTAATCACTCTGTGTCAATGTATCCCCTTCTGATCACTCTGTGTCAGAGTGATTAGAAGGGGATACATTGACACAGAGTGATTTTTTAGTATTTTGTTCAGAATCTTTTTTTTCTAGGTTTTTCTCCTTCAAAATTGGGTGCGTCTTATAGGCCGGAGCGTCTTATAGTCCGAAAAATACGGTAGATTCATTTTAAATTTTTGCACAGGCCCATCTTTGTTAAGCTGGTTTGTCTACACCTTGAGTAATGAGTGCCAAGTTTCAGTTGGCTCATGTTCCTATAAGCCTCTTCAAACCTGGACAAACAAAATCATATAGACTGATCTCTTAGGATCCCCTAATTTATACAAATTCCCTATAAAAGTAATATTTAGTAAAATATTACAATTCTAACAAGTGGACAGCGGCAGTGCTATTTTACCTAACCTTTATTGGTTTCAGTGGCATTTTTTTTATTTTACCAATAGGTTTTGGTGACCAGTGGTTACTTATTGATTTTATGCTGTGCCAGGATTATAGTTGCACCATTGAGTGGATATCACGCAGACACAACCTGTTTTATTACTTTCCCGGGTGCTGTAATGCAGCTGTAATGTTCCAGACTCAGAATCTTGCTTCCATATTGCAAAGGTGCAGAGATCCCAGCATAAGGACATAAAGCTTAAAGTGAGAACAGGTGCACTTTGACATAGCACAAACTGCCAAATGAATGAAAACAAAATGTATAAAGCAGCCACAGCATGAGCTAAAAACAATTAGTGAAGGACTTAAACATCTCTGAACCTATTGATCTCCAATCAAAAATAGTCATCATATTCCTTTATGGAATGGGAGGCTAGGGCCATAGCAGACCTCTGCAGAGAGAGGGCTGTTTCCATGCAGAGAGCAAAGGTCCTGCTCTGCAGATGGTTAACAGGGGACAGGTTTTCTACTCAGGATGTGGCTGCTATAGAAATAAAATAAACTGGAAGACATTGCATTTAAACACATACGTATTTAAATATTATAAACCTGCAATAAATGACCTAACAGAAGCTCTCATGGACATCTGTAGCTGCAGGCTTTGTGGAGCAATTAATCCTCACAATCACAATCCAGAAGTCGTTTATTAATTTTTCTTCAGCTATGCACTGATGGTAGATTGTTGGTTCATGATATGAATGTTGGTGAAATTCTACCAGTCAGATAGCTATACCCTGATGATCACTGAACAGCCACAGGCTAACAATCATTCATCCTTCCCTTTCCTTCCATAGACTGGTGACTGGGATCCAATCAGAACTTCTTAGATTGTAAGCTCTTCTGAGCAGGGTTCCTCCTCCTCCTGTGTCACTGTCTGTATCTGTCATTTGCAACCAGTAATGTACAGCACTGTATATGTTGGTGCTATATAACTACTGATTATTATTATTAATAATAATAATATTAATAATTGTTGACAGTGATCTAGTATCTGTATGGGGCTTTAATACCAAAACTGCTGCAGGTGTGATTTTCAGTCTTCAGACCCACAGTCCAAATGAGCTTGCCTTATGCATGCACTGATATGTGTGTTGTGAATGGGCTCCTAATCTACTGCTATACAGGAAAGGGGTCACCATTGTCACATTCCAGGTGCCTTTTATTACTTGCACATAACAGCAGCCACAGGAAGTAGTTGGCAATCAGTGTGACACACACCCTGGGTCACGGGTCCCTATGTATGGCTGTCAGAGGTGGGCGGAGCTACATGCACAAATCATAACAAGGCACTGAACATGCAGCTCAGTCTTCTCAATCGAGTGTAGATAATATGCGAGCCCGAAAACCTCCGGAAATAGCCGAGAGAACTCTAGCGTAGACGAATGCCGATCTCACACCTGTCTGACGTCTGCCCGGACCCGCCCACATCACTTCCGGTGTCAGTTCTTCCTGTGTAGCTGTCACCATAGTGATAGCTCGGCGACCTGATAAAGCTGGAGACGCTTCGGTAATTCGGTACGAGTTGGGCGGGATGGACAAGGGGAATGCAGAGGGGCGGCAGGTAAATGAGGTGCCTGATGCTGTAAAGATGAGACATCATATAGGCATTCATATGAGTGCCGCGGCCGGGTGTCATTTTGTACGTAAGCTTATTTTTTTAATAGATTTTTTACAAATAATTAAATTAAAAAAAAAACTTAAGATACCTGGTGAGCTTATTGGAAATCCAGCGTTTTTTACTTTGCATTCATTAGCACTGCAGAATGTGTGCTATGAAGAAATGAAGAAAATTTCTGTAGTTCTAAAACATTTCTGTCCAAGGGTGACAACACTGATAGATGGATACAGAATGCTGAGAGAGTGTTGTCACCCTGCCAAAGGAAGTGTGTTACTGACAGGATCAACTCCCTAGGTATTCCCCCTTTTTCCTCTTCTGTTGTAATATTTCCTTCTCCTTGGTCAGATTGTTCATCTCTCCTCCTCGTTCTCACACTCTCTTTCTGTGTCCTTACTTTCATAACTTTCATCTTCTCCACGGTTATTCCTCTCCCTTCTTCCTGGCCATCTCTGCTCTTCTCCTCCCCCCAGTCATTCCTTTCTCCCCCTCACCTCCGGCCTTACCCGTCTTATATTCATGATCACCTCACTCTCTCCTTTGGCCATCCCCCTACCTGGTCATCTCTTTCTCTCCCTCTCTTTGGCTGTACCCATCTTTCCTGGTACATTTAAAAATACTCAGTATTTTAATTTTCCTGCCTCCCATCTGCACAGTCGCGAGCAGATGCCAGGCTGGCATCTGATTCCCCTGTCCTCGTGTTCCCAAAAGAATGCCAGGTACGCAGATGCTGGCCAGGCATCACCAGGTTACACAGATGCCCGCCTGGCATCGCTGGAGGATGCCCCTGGAATGTGGCAACCAGGTAGGACTTTTAAACTCCCTGGAAATTTCACCCTGAGTTTGGCTCAGGGTTACCGCTTTTGGTATGGAAAATTCACTCGGGATTACTGGGAGGTTAAAAGAGCCCCCAAAACGCATCTTTTCAAACTCGCCTACCCGTCTGCTTCTGCATATCTCCCCTCCTATTGAGTGTTACTTCCCCCACCTCCTAGATTGTAAGCTCTTCAGGGCAGGGACCTCTCCTCCTCCTGTGTCACTGTCTGTACCTGTTTGGCATTTGCAACCCCTATTTATTGTACAGTGCTGTGTAATATGATGATGCTATGTTTATAATTTATATATAATATAATAAGTATATGTTTATAATAATAATAAAATCCTCTTCAGCTAAGAAAAGAGAGATTGTGCTGCATTTGAACATGTGGTAAAGAAAAGCACTTGTGGGTTTTACTAATCATTTTATTGTGCCTTCTTCTACAGAAATATAATAAACTTAAAGAGGAACTAAATTCAAAACTCAAAAAAAGTCACCTCACCCAGGCGCGAGATCGGGTGATGTAGTATAAAAAAAAAAAAAATTGACAATCTCACTTCGCATGCGTGAGATCGGCAAATATTTTTCTTTGCGCAAAAAGGCTAAGAACACCTAAGAGCCTCCCGGGATGCCTGATTTAGGTATCCCAGGAGGCTTTGCGCTTCCATTCATTCTTGGCCGCCTAGGCAGCCGAGAATTAGGGGGCGGTGCTGCACCCTTTTTTTTTTTTTACCTTGCATAAAATTTACAGAATTTTTACCTCACATAAAAGGGTTGCCTACCACTTTATGTAAAGTGAACATTGAGTTTAGGTACGCTTTAAAGTGATTTCCACTGGAGGAGAATTTCCAAATATAGTTTAAAAATAAACTAGTTTAAAAATCCACCTCTAAAAACTTTTAGTGTTATGAGCTGGGAGGAGGTGGAGCCTCGGTCAGGATTTCTGCTGCCTGATTGTGAAGATCTATTACTGGAAGGATGACAGGACCCAGCTGATGTCTACAGAGGTGGTGACAGATCCATCTGAAAGAATAAGAAGATTTGGGAATATGAGGCTAGGCGGATACCCCGAATATGCATGGTGGCCAGGTGGAGGTAGATAGGTGTGTGCTGGGCATGGGGGTGACAAGGACCTGATACATATTTTCCTCACTTTAGATTTGTTTCATTTTCCTGGCTCTTAGGATTTATGTGATTCCAGCCCCTGCCCAGCAACAATCAAGGAAAATCAAAAAGGATTTTCTGGTCACCAAAGGCAGTTTTTCTCTTTCATCCTTTGGGATTTCTTTTAGTGGGGCTCTCAGAAATGATTCATCTCTGACAGACTGCTGGCAAGGTTGTGTGAATCAAGCCAAGGGTGGGTTTCTTATAATAATCATTGATTTTTCCGATCAGATAGTACTCCCGTGTACATAAAGGTGTTATTTCATACCTAATGCTTTGGAGTTTTTTAAACAAATGAAGGAAATGCGTTTTTTTCACACTTAAAATAGTTCTTTATTGATCAAGTTCAAATGGAAATGTCAAAGTCATTACAAACCAAAAGTAAGTACTTATACATTACATTTTCAAAGGATTACAGAGCATGTAACATAAAAAAACAAGTTACCATGAAAACAAAAAGGAAACAAAGACATTAAGACAATGTAAGTGAAAGGAGAGGGGAGGTGGGGGTATAGGGAGGGAAAGCCATAGCATGTACATAGGTAATCGTGTTGATAGTCCGTGAATGGAAAATATATAACTTTTAACAGCAACAAAAAAAATTAGGCATTGAATGTGAAACTCTGTTTTATTCTTGCCAATATGCTGGTTGATCCTATTCTTCTCATATTTATTCTAGCTTGTCCAGAACCAGCCGTATGACGAGAGCTTAGATATTGAAGATTCAGAGGACGTTGCTAGTGTTCACTCTCCAACTCCACGTAGGTCAGGTAAGGAGGAATTTGGACAAAAGGAGAACGATGAAAACCGTCAGGAGGCTTATAGCTTATTAACATGTGTGAATATTTTCTTTTATTAATCCAGTTCCTCCTAAACTTCTGCCTGAAATGAAAGAAATGATGCATCCAAAGAGTGGTGAAGAGGATACAAGTACGAAGGTAATTATTAATGTTCCGATGGGAATTTGTTTTTTTGCAAGAAGATGAAGTTTGCGCTTTACATTGTACCTGTAATTCGGAGAGGATTGCATGTATAGAATAGAAGCTTTTCTATCCAAGAGTGACAACGCTTATAGTTAGATACAGAGCACTGAGTGAGTGTTGTCACCCCATCACAGGAAATGTGTTACTGTGAGGATCAACCCCTTTTTTTTTTTAATTGTTTTTTTAATTAAGAGAAACCTCATTCATTTTAATCAAAAGTTCTATGTTCTATGAGCCAGTTCAATCCTGTAAACACTAAATATCTAAAAGCCATTTTTTTTCAGGAGCTACCCCTTTTGATTTAGGGTCAATTTGAAAAGATCAGGTGCCTTCTGGGTAAGTAAACCTGTACTAAACAACTAGAAATGGAAAACATCTGAATTCCCATCACAATTCTGGAAGATCTGTAATTAAGAAAGAACAAGTTAAGTGTAATTAACTTATGCAGACCTCCTGCTGTCTTGTGCAAAGATATACAAAGAAATAACACGAACAAAAAAAACAAGTGAACAGAAAAAGAAGTCTGGTTGTTTCTCTGCGTGAGGGATTATTGCAGTCTGGGCTATCTTCTGTTATGCTGCAGAAGGGGACAGTTGGTCTTTGCATGGAAGCAGGCATTGCCCAGCATAGGTCTGACTGTGCTGGTGGTGTTTTAGGCCAATGTGGAGACCTCTTCTTCCATGAAAAGAGCAAGGGCCCTTTTCTGCATCATGCTAACAGGGGAAGAGGCTTTTCTAATTGAACCGTGGCTGCTTTCCTATTAGGACAAAATGGTTCTGGTTTGTAACTAAAAGTTCAGTAGGGTTTGAACATATGATAATTGTTCTTGAGGTGCTCTTGCAGGGATCTGGAAGGCAGGGACCAGAATAACAGGCAAGGGGTGGAGTGAAATCTTCAGGTGTCTTACTATGCTTTATTTATAATTTGCCCAAAATAAACAAAACGGTAAAATAAACATTGGTCATCTGGCTAACTTACTCAGCAAACGACACAAATCAAAGTCCATTGGCAGAAATGGGGCAACTCGCAGTCTCTGGGAATTTCTTTGGTAAGTGTTCATGGATTTCTTTCCTCTGCAGCCTCCAGCTACCTACTGCATGCAAGGCTCCCTGAACTCCAAATACCACACCTGTGATCAGGCTGCACAGGCAGGAAGAACCTGGATATGGGCCAGGTGGTCAGGGACACTCCCATCTCTTCCCAGACCATGCCCGGGACCCTAAACTGGTTTTTAAGTTTTCTAACACCACCATGCTAAACTCTCTTTTTCTACTTTTTCTTGAGCTTTTACCTAAATACTTGAAACAGGGGGCAATAAAAACACCATCGCACACCTTTCCAATCAAGCATTGTGACACCTTGTCACTGTATGTTCTATTTTTATGCAGCATTGTTTCCATATATTTTGCAAATTGTCAGATTGTTAAATCTCTTATGTATTCGCACATTTTCTTAAATGTTAATTTATTAATTTTTATTTTTAATGCTCATGTATATTTCATTCACCATAAAGAAAGAGAAAGTTGCTAAAAAGCGTGGAGGTGTTCATGTCAGCTCTCAACAAGAATTCAGTGATGAGGATCTAGATGATACTGGAGATGGGGATGATGATGATGATGATGACGACGAGGAGGAGGACGATGACGATGATGATGATGATGATGATGATGAGGAAGGAAATAGCACTTTAAATATTGGGTGCGTGTAAGGGAAATGCTTTGTTATAATGTAAATGAAATATAAAAAAAGGAAAATAAGGTTATTAACCTCCTGAGCGGTAAAAAAAAAAAAAAAACAGCTGATAGCCGTAACCCCGAGCCACATTCGGGGTAGCTAAAAAATTGAAAATAGACTTACCTGGTCCCATTGGCATCCTCCAGTGTACTGCCATCCTCTGGCCGTGTCCTCTTCATCCTATCTGTCGCCCGGCGAGTGTGCTTACGTTCCTCGGGAGTTCTCAATGACGTCAGTGTGTGTGTGGGAACGTGGCGGAAATTTCAAATGATTTTGTATTGGATTCAATACAAAATAACTATATTGAATCCAACACAAAGTAATCATTATATTTTATCATATATTATTTTATTTAAAGTTTATTATTACATTTAATAAATATTGGACATATTTCGGTGAGTTATGCCTTAGAATTACAGGCCTACAATGTAAAATAAATTTTCATGAAAGACAATATACCGCTTTAGATATATAAATCTGGACAGAATTTTTTTTTTTTTTTGCTATCCAGGGCTCCGTTAGATAAAATTTCTTCTAGTTATCTGTTTGGGTAACTGCAGTTTCACCCCTAAAGAAGTAAGAAGGGAAATCCTACTACAGTAAAAAGCTAGTATGTTGCCAAAAGTTCATGTTGTTGCAGGACCTATTATTCACTTCATTGTCACTGTGAAAGCAAATGTGGATTATTCCCTGTAATGTAGCCTTAGTTAGCAAAATTAAAACATGTTTTAATTCTTATCATATCTATCCAAAAATATATTTTATTTCTTGTGAAATAAAATATCTAAAATAACAAAAATATATTATTCTGTAGCATAACTTGGCAAAAGTTGGGAACTTTTTTCTAAAATACATTGTCTGTGTTCTCATCTCTTATAGTTATGATCCTGCAGACTTTGAACATCTCCCAGTGACGCCAGAAATTAAAGAACTGTTTCAGTACATTACCAGGTAAAATCTAAATTGTATAAAAATTCCCTTTACATTACAAAGACAACAAGGAAAATCTGAAAAAATAAATTTGATTTAAGGAATGGAACTAAATCTATTGGTCTGTATCGCATCCTTTTTTTTTTTTTCTCCTTCACTTTTACTTTTTTTACTTAACCTTTCTGGAGAGATTAATTCATATTCCATTACCACACCAGTACCTCCAAAGGACATGAAGATAATGAGTCTGATTTATTACAGCTCTCCAAGGCTGGAGAGGATTCACTTTTATCAGTGAAGCTGGGTGATCCAGAAAACCTTAAACGGTTCTAGTCCAGGATTGGAAACATTTGCTAACAAATGGCAAATTACTTTTAGGAAATCCATTCCAGGTTTGCGGGATCACCCAGCTTCACTGATGAAAATGTGTACTTTCCAGCCTTAGAGAGCTTTAATAAATCATATACATATTACCAGGTCTTGGCTTCTAGGTCAAAAACAGCAAAGCCAAAAAACTTTTGTTCATGCCAATATTATAAGAAAATACTTTCTGGGCATTTACTCTACACATTTAATTGTCATTTAATGGCTGTATAGAAAAAAGCTAATGTCGGCATATTTTCCATAAACCTAACCAAAGATACCTCAACATTCTGATCCAATTAGTATTTGGGGAAGTCACAAAACAAGTACTTTAACGAATCAAAAGTATTGAAGTATTAGCGTTATTATTATTATTATTATTATTTTATTTATTTATTTTTTTTAAACTGAACGGACATTAATTGAAATGCTACTTTAGTAATGTATTGGGGTGTTTGTGTTGCAGCTGATATACACTTGTCCTTGAGTATAATTCATAAGTTTTCATTTTCAATTACAATAACTTATTGGACCTGTCTCCCAATTAAAGAGACAGATGTTATAAGTTGTGGTTTAAACATATCGGGATCTTTAGTTATTTCTAATGTTTTTCTTATTTTACCAGATACACTCCACACACTATACATTTGGACCACAAATTGAAACCTTTTATTCCAGACTTTATTCCAGCTGTCGGAGATATTGATGCATTCTTAAAGGTATTGTGTCTAATGCAGACTTAGTGATAATAAAAAAGAGATGTTGCCTTTATTAAATTTCATCAAGATTAGCTTTGTGCAAGTAAGAAACCAATATTTGTTGGCAACACACTAATTTTTGTGTTCATTGTTCAAAACTTTGCATTTTGACTGCCCATGCTATGTAAAGCTAATCATTACTGGTTGCTGATGAGAGGCGTAGTAAAATCTGCTCATTGCTTGTTTTAAAGCTGCCCACTGAAGACCATGGGCCTAATTTATTAAAGCTTTCCAAGGCTGGAAAGGATACACTTTCATTAGCTAAACTGGGTAATCCAGAAAACCTTGGATGGTTCAGGATTCAAAAAATTTGCTAAGAAATAGCAAATGACTTTTAAGAAATCCATTCCAGGTTTACTGAATTAGTGCATTTTACAGTTTTGTCCATTGGCATATGTGCACCATGAAATTTTTTTTATAAAATACGTTTGTTGTTGGCATTCCATATATACATAATATAGGTAAATGGATTTAACTAGCTGATAATATTTCTTTTCTGTTTCATGTAGGTTCCACGGCCTGATGGTAAACCCGATAACCTTGGCCTGTTAACACTAGATGAACCATCCACAAAGCAATCTGATTCCACTGTTATGGCACTCTGGTTAACTGAAGGATCAAAGCAACACAGTGTTTCGGTGAGCAACAAAACCCAAGGATACCGTTTGTGTACATATTTTAATACAGTATCTACAATATTATCACGTGATAACATTGCTTGACATTATCAGAATCAGTTCTTTATTAGGAATTTTGGTATCAAATGTTATATATATATATATATATATATATATATATATATATATATATATATATACTTTTTGGAGATCATGTCTGTAAGTAGCAGCCCAGCACATCAAGCATTTAGCATATGCAGTGCCTGGTTATCCAGAGAGATTGTGAATAGGTGAAGTCTACACGCATGTGGTTTGCTGGGTAGGTCAAAACTGCTGCAAATATGAAACTGACTACTGGGTGGCTGCAAAATAATGGCAGGCACTGCATTCAAATGAAGCAGCCAGAAGGAACACTGCCCTGATACCTAAAAGTGAATGGGGCTTAAAGTTTGCATAACTTCACAAGTGGTCATAGTCTTCCTTCTTAATCCAGCATGTGCCTCCTCCAGTTCTTTACCCCAACCAGGATATTAAAGCCTGAACTTGGCCTAAGGAGAGAATTTATCGCAGTTCTAATTATACATTAGAGTGCAATAAATTCAATAATAACTGTCTTACGATTCCAAATCACAATCCTGGTATATCCAGCATGCCAGGCTATTATGTGTGTGTGTGTATGTGTGTGTGTATATATGTGTGTATATGTATATATATATATATATATATATATATATATATATATATATATATTACCTCTAGTGCTAGTCAGTAGCAGATCAGTGCAACTATAATTGTAGCTATTTTTGTGAATAATCACTATTTAGATTGCTAGTAAGATAGTAAGATTTTCTAGAGCTTTTGTGTTACAGTGTGAAAACTTTTTGGATAGATACAAATGTTATATATTCCTAGCAGCAGCAGATAAAAGTGAAGAGTCTGGAAAATGCCGAAAAGAACCATAAAGCTATAGATTCTTGGATCACAAGCATCAGTGAATTACATCATTCAAAACCACCTGCTAGTGTTCACTACACTCGGTAAGTTCCTTATATATTTGGTCTGTAAATTAAAAGGGTTTGACGACAAGCTGGAAGAAGAACACCACATGACATTCATGGCACACATAGCTCAATTTATAGACTTTGACTGTTTAACCAGGATAAGCAGCAAGTCAGAAAAATAGAAGATGGTGAAAGGATTAAAAACATATGTACTTTGCCTCTCTCCTTTGCTACATAATTTTCATACAATATATCAGTCATTTACGGACATAGTGAGCGCTCCCTAATAAGTCTCCAAATTTCTATTTTAAACTGATCTCCAGTACATTTTCCTCTTTTCTTGTGTTTCTTAGAAATGTTAATTTGTCTTTAGGTCTATGCCAGAAATTGAAACACTAATGCAGGAGTGGCAGCCAGAATTTGAAGAGCTTCTTGGAAAGGTTTGGTTGTTTTTATAAATATCTTATTCTTGGACTTCAAGTACAGTCTTTCTAAACTTTTCCCTTTGTTTCATCAGGTTGGCTTGCCCTCTGCTGACTTGGATTGCGACCTTGCCACTTATATTGATATTATATGTGGTAAGTTATCCAACATGAAAGTCTCTAATGGTTTTTTGACACATTACCTAAATAAGTTAATAACACATTTGACTGTAGCTAGTCTAGTCTTCTGAGTGTGCTGTATGTGATGTCAGGCAATACTTGTCAGGCTTCAGGTGATTAACTGTCCAAGTCTACCAAAAGAAGGCTGGGTCTACACGGATGTTTTTAAAAACACATGTAAACACTCCTACTGCATTTATATGCATTTTTATGAACTTTTATTATTTCAACTGTGTAATTAGCTGCTTGCATGGAGTGTAAATTTGCACCTATCGAAAACGTCTATTTTCCTGCATTTTTAATGCGTTTATGTTTTAAGTGCTTATTAACACGAGAAAACGCTACATTAAAATCATTGTAACCCACGTTTTTGGGCGTTTTCCAGTGCCAACCCTGCCTTCTCATTTTTTAAATGTTGCAAGCAACGTTAACAAATAACACTCATAAACGTGCCTCAAGGAAACATCTTGGCGTAAATTAGCCTATGGGAATTTCAAACATGGGCTTTTAAAGCCTCAGGTTAAACACTGGGGAAAATGTTCATGTAGACTAAGCCTTAAGCTAAAAAAATCAGAGAATATTTGTTAACATACAGTTTTAATTGAAATCTACATATTTTGATTCTTGCATAAGCCCGTTCACAAAGGCTTTGATTTAAATTTATACTCCAGGCAAGCAGCTAATTACACAGTTGAAATACATCTATACTGAAATGTATACCTATGCCATATATTATATATGTGTAAGAACTGTAAACATTTGAAAGTTCTGTAAAGATAGTTTCATGATTTCCTGACAGGCTGTTACATTTTAAGATAAGAATCTGCGAAAACCCTGTAAAGATAAGAGTAATCGTTCACATAACCACTAATAAAACAAAAATGATTCATACTATTTTAAAAAAGAAAGCTGGTTTGTTGCTTTTTATTACTGTGAAATTACAATTTGAATGTAAACAAATTCTGCAATTAAAACTTAACAAACACTAAAGAAATGGTATTGTTTTTCTTTAAGGTATTTTGGATATCCCTGTTTACAAGAGTCGGATACAATCTTTGCATGTGCTTTTTTCTTTGTACTCAGAATTTAAAAACTCTCAGGTTAGTATATAAGGGCTAGTCATCTTTTTGAACATCTTTCATAACAAACAACATGGGGGTTATTTGTCACTTCAGTGAAACATTAAAGAAAAAAAGATTTTCAGCGTAGTATTTGGTTTCTTCGTGCTCTAGCTGTCCCCTCTTCAAGCCTTACCCATGGCACCCCTTTGTTCCTTCTTTTTTTCTTTAATCTTTACATTCTTCGTCCATATTTATTGGCTGTTTCCAGGATGATATACAGGTAGTCCCTGGGTTACATGTGACTACAGGAACAGGTACATTATTTTAATAAATGCAATTAACACAGATGTTTGTCCCAATATTTTATTAGGCAGCGTGGTGTCAGTTACCGTATAAAATCCTCACTGTGAGTTAATTACAAACAAATCACTGTGAGTTAATTACAAAAAAAAAAAAAAAAAACTGTATGGAGTCTAGACATTCAATAACTTCTGCAGCAAGCTGTGCTTTGATATGCAAAAAAAACAACTGCAGACTTTGTCTTGGTCTTTAAGGAGTTACAAGAGGCTGCAGAAAGAGCTCACCCCCCCTAATATCACCCACAACCTCAGCTGTGTTTAGAAAAAGATTTCTTCTGCAAGTCATCCAAACTGTCCCCCCCCCCATCCTGCACACAAGGAGCAGGGAAGTCCTGTTTGTGTCTAGGAGTCATCTACTTCGGATATCCTTAACTCTGGGACTACCTGTAATTCCAACTTCACTCATTCCCAGCACATACAAGGGAGGCCAGGAATACTGGTTTTCCCTGGCAACCACCACTGAGGTGCCATGCGCAGCTCCGTTTTTTTACCATTCCCCAGCATGATCAGGCAGGTAAGATGGATATTTGCAGATGGTACATCGCCTGCCCCTTTATGCAATAACAACCTGCCTGATCATTAATTTTGCAAAGCTTCCTTGTACAGCCTTGAAGCTAATTTATCAACTTGATGTCTTTACAATTCTGTTATATTTCTGTTTTGTTTGCCTTACTATCTGCCCATTTTTTTTCTGGCAGCTTAGTAAACAAGCAAATAATATATAAGTAAACTCGATTTGGCAGAGTTCTCTTCTCCTGTGTCAGTTTCTTCCTGTTCATAAAGGTTTGTCACCTGCAATCACTGTATATTGTACAGTGCTTTATATTATGTAGCCCTTTTCTATATTTAAGAGAATATTGTGTGGTATAAATAATTTTTATGGTTCAGGACTCCAGGCAAATATACAAACATGCAAAAAAATGCAGCTGGTTAACTATTATGTGATGAAAATATTTTTATTTGTAACCAGCTGTGTAATAATCTGAATATTACCTGGTATCAGTCCTTAGCAGTCTCTGTACATTTTTTTTTTTTTTGTAAGCTCTTCTGCGTAGGGTCCTCCCCTCCTCCAGTGTCACGGTCTGCTATTTGCAACCCCTATTTAATATACAGCGCTGCATAATATGTTGGCGCTAAATATATACTGTAATAATAATAAAATGAATGACCATTTATTTTGCTTCATATTAACTCGTCATCTCATTACAGCATTTTAAAGCCTTAGCTGAGGGAAAGAAAGAAGGAACTTCATCTGGCAATACTGCAACCACAAGCAAGGATAATGAAAGTACCCCCATCAACTAAACAGAAGAATTTCTATGTTACCTTTCTGATTATGTTAACATAGTTAGAGAAATCTATCCAATGCTGGGATTTTAGTTTTTGATGGATGATAGAATGGTACAATAGCTAGACACAGCAAATGTGGGAACACCTAAACCATAAATTATGGCAGTCCTTGTCCAAAGTCACAGAGGAATTTTAATAGGATCGGTTAACTACGAAATTTGTCTCATTACAGCTGTTGAAACAAAAATGTAAAAAGAAACACTATTTTCTAGCACACTATTTATTTATATCACTGTATAAGGGATAGGAAGGATTACATTATGAGTGTAGTTAATAAAATAAATCTTTTTCTATGATGCTTTGTGAATTTGTATATGATTACTTGCATGTATAATTTGCCCTGTAGATCCCTGTAAATACAATTGTCCTTGAGTATAATTTACTTTGAATGTTCTGTACAAGTAATGTTCATGTTTCATATAATTTTTTTTTTTTCGCAAACCACTGTGTATTTTATTTTAATATATTAAAGAATGTCATCTCCCTGACTGGAGTTCGATGGAACTGGAGAAAATCATTAATCTGTGCATACCAAGCGTGATTACTGTAACAGTTGTGAGAATGTGAAATGACCTTTTGGTAGGCGCTATCCTTAGGTGATCTCATAGATTATTCAAAGTGAAACATCTGAAGACTGGGCTCATAGGAGATGGAGATGGCAAATGATGTGACAATCATTCTGACCAAAGAGGGCTGTTGGTGCTGGACTGAGGAGGGAGCCAGACCGTGATGGACCATGGGGTGGATATTAAAATTGGGAAAATGCAAAAACAAAAGCAAACAAAAAATTAAGTTAAACAAATGGATGTGTTTCTACATGTGTAAATGTATAATATATAAAAGAAACAGCACTGCAGAATGTGGATATAGGAACGTCCAAGTGGGATCTGAAAAAACTTTCTGCGATGAAGCAAAATGGACCACACGTGAGGTGTTTTTTGTGGGCTTCTTCCAAGACAATCTGGATTTTTAGTTGTTTTTTTTTGTTTTTGTTGAACTTAAAGTAGACTGTGTAACTAAAAAGCCCTATGGGTCTGGAACACACAATTTTTGTATCATGTCCCTAAGCATTCTATTACAAAGTGCAGCATATGGGTTGAGGACAACTAACTGCTGCTTAGCAAATTCACTGCCTTGATTGGCAGCTAGAAGAAAATCATTTTTAGCTGCTTCTTCATTTCCTTTTAGCCGGAGAATTAGTCCTCGCTGTACCAGAGCCTGGCGTCCTGCAACCCCTTTCCCTCCACTCAGCTCCAGAGCACGATTCAGATCCTCAAGGGCACCTGCATATAAAAAGAATCCGCAGATTTAGTGAAACGTATTATTTCCGTGTGCCACAAAATGTAAGCGATAAGAGGGGATTAGTACATTAGCCAAATGAGGCTCTATTACATGCACATGTGCTGACAAGGAAGACCTCATTGATGTGCCATTGCTCTTTCATTGTCCAGTCACAAGCTAAAGGAAGACTGGAGACCAAGCTAAAGTGGTTACCTCGAAAAAAGAAAAAAAAACTAGAAAAAAAGAAATACCCAACCTGACTGTACTGTCTGCTAAGGTTGTAAAAATCTCAGGAGTGGCCTGCTTAGCTTTCTATTATAAAAATATTACAAAAAGTTTTAAAGCAATGTTTACATTGAAAAAATGTAGCTGTATAGAGTGGCTGTATAATATGAAATGCAGTACCGGTTATGTCTCCCTGTAGGCGTAAAGCTTGAGCACGGTTGTTGTATGCAGATGCACGATCAGGGAGAAGCTCGATAGCCTTGCTAAATCTCTCCACAGCTGTATTTGGATCCCCAGATTCTGCAGACTGAACACCAAGCAATTCTAGGTTACGTGCCTCTTCCAGTAAATCAGCTGGGAATTTGCAATCTGTATAAAAGAGAAAATGTGAAATCAAAATATCTGTCATCTCCTATTACTTCAATGAATATGTGCTCCAAAAACAGAAATAAAAAACGGTGTCATCCATGTGTTCATTTCATTTTTTGAATTGTTTGGCAACATGTTAAACCATTAAGTGTTTGTTTTTCCTAAAGACTTTCTTTCCAAATGGTGGACAGTTCGAAACTCTTGGCTAGGAACACACAGCTTTCATAGTGTGTAAATTTGTGTTGAACAAAATCTGCTAAAAGGCCATCTATGCATACCAGAGAGCCAATAATATTAGGGATTCCTGCAAATTACTACAGCATAAAGTACTAAAAAAAATCATCAGAGGCAATGAAGCAGAATAGATAGGTGAGATCAGTGATGAAGGAATAGGTTGGGGCAGGAGGCAGTGTGGATCAGTGAAAGAAGATAGGTGAGGAATCAGCAGAGATCAATGACAGAGAAGCAGTTTAGAAGAGACAGTGAATTTAGTGAAGGTCGTCAGAAAAGAGTTAGGCTAGGTACACGCTTCAATAATTATCATTAGAAAACGAACGATTACGATCGATCAACGATTATGAGTGATTGTATTGTGCACATTTCTGTACATGCTGTAACGATACGATCGTTCAAATATAATCCACCAATAGTGTACACACGCTAGATACAATCGATGCAGGGAGTGACATGTAAAGCAGAAAGTGTACCGCAGAAACATGCACAATCACCTTACGTCTGTACACACGATAGCGCACGATCGTCGCCCAATCAAATCCGCCGTGACGGTCGTTGATTTCCAACGACAAAAAACGGCGTCGGCGGTCACGTTTTTTGTGAACGATTTTTGGCTGATCGGTCGTTCGTTTCCAACGATAATTATTGGAAGTGTGTACGCAGCTTTAGAGACAAGCACATAGGATGACTAGAGTGGGTGAATACCAGGCACCAAGGAGAAGTCAACAAGGAACAGAGACCAGGCACAAAGGAGGTTATGGATGTGAAGACCAGGTGCCAGAGAGTAAAGCCATGTGGAAACCAAGCATGGGAGGGGTGAATAGGGATCAGTAGTAAGCTGCGTACACACGTCAAATTTTTCTCACCCGATAATCGGCATCGGCCAGACATCGGGCAAGAATCTGCCGTGTGTACAGCCCAGGTCGTTCATCGTCCGTGGATCAGTCCGGGCGGATCCACGGACGATGAACGATGAGCGATCCTAATGCAAGGGAAGGGGGGAGCGCGCAGCAGGGTGCCGCTCCGTCGCTCTCCCCTTCCCTCTCCATAGAGCAGAACGGTGCTGTATGTACAGCATTCGTTCATGCATCTTGCGGTTCTTATCGTTGGAAAGGATCGTGAAAGATCCTTTCCAACGACAAGAATTGCACGTGTGTATGCAGCTGTAGAAAGAGTGAAAAGTGGAAGGAGAAGGTAACAGGGAACCAGAGACTAGGTTCAGAAGAGGAGCACACAGGACCTTGTGGTTTCCCTCTGTCCCCTGATGCTTTTTCAATAAATAAGAAAACTTTCTGTATTCCAGTTGTTATTACTGACTGTATTACCTGCAACCTTCTGGTTATGTGCTGCATGGAACAAAGCTTTGACATCAGTACAAAGGAAGACATAGAGGTTTGGACAATGGAAACAGGAGAGGAGAGGATAGAAACTAGGCACTGAGGGGACCAAGGAGTCCTCAGTGCGGTCTAAAAGTGGCTTTTCTTAAAGCGGAACTGAACCCACTTTATATTCCCCTGTCCATGTCCGGTTGCAGATTCCATCATCTTCTTCCTTTTCTTCTTCGTTTTAGTCTTTATTCGGTCCCAGATGCTGCAGGGGATGCCAGAATGTGCCGGGTATGCTGGCAACCAGCAAACTTTGACAGAACAGATAATGATTAGGAAGGTAAGAATGCTTATCGCAGAAGGGATAGCTGTCCCTGTCCCTGTCCCTTTCTGCAGTAAAGCCCCCAAATTTTTAAAATGGAACTGTGGAATAGTAATATCCCTAACTCTGAGGGCTCACAGTTTTTAAATGGGGTTTTAGTTTATGAAAGCATTCTTTATAAACTTTTGCCCAATAAAAAAAAACTGTTTTCAGCTTTTTATTCTGTGTTTTGCTGTTGATCTCTCATAAAAGTGGACAATGCCTCATTAAAGTGACAAGGTGGCTGCTTGTGGTATCCAGTGCCTGTGTGACACTGCAGGAGCATACTTGGAAGATAAGGACAGAGCGTTGTCACCCTATAGCAGGAAATGCCTAAAACAGGCCTTATTATGTTAATAGTAAAGATTTTAAAATATTGAATATATCTTTTGAAATGAAAATAAAGCTAGATTCACACCAGCACCAGAATCCAATGCTAAGCAATCATACCGGTAGTAGATGTAGAGGAGGTGCTGCTCTGAAAAACAGCCAATGGGAATGCTAATAGCTGTTTATATTAGAAACTCAGGTCCTAACTGGCTGCAAAGTACACTGCAAGCAGCGTTCCCATTGGTCAGTGCCTGGGTACCATCATCCTGTACAACCAGCATTCACAAATCCAATTCAACAGGCATTCAGGCTGGTTAGATTGATATTTATATTCATGATCCACCTTACCTGCAGCCAAATGAATGCCGGGAATACCATCAGTCTGAACATTATATTAGAACATTTCTGTATTATTTCACCTAGTTGTATGAACCTAGTCACCAACAGCGAGATTTTTCCCTTACTTCCTGTGAGGTGTTTGGGACAGAAAGTAATTTGAATCATAACAGCGGGGACACACAAGGCAATAGATTTACTTTTTAGATTTTAAAATGCTTGGAAAGAGTAGAGGAGCTGCAAGGTTTGTATTTCCGTGTGTAGGTACAGTGGTTACATAAACCAGTGATTTTCAACCACTAGTGTGCCATGGGAAATCATCCAATTACCATAGTCGATTGTCCGAGCTGTAGTGACTGGCAGAGTAACGTAATACTCTTCCATGTCAGTGGGTGGCAGTAGGTAGCTGAATTGCCTTGTTTATTCTTAGACACAAGAGAATTAGCTACAGAGTGCCATTTTGTAACATTTTTGATTTGTGGCGTGTCCAGGATTTTCCTCAATGTAAAAAATGTTGAAAAACACTGTAGAAATGGTTGAAAAGCACGGACATAAACCACATAAATATGCGTTAAAATGAGCAGGACGCATAAGTCAAGATTAAGCAAAGGATCATTGGGAATTGGTGAAAATGGAGTAAAGATGGATCCATGTCACCTGCAGCAATACAGAGCACATTTAGACTCTGAACTCTTTTGTACATATTAGCTAACCAGTATGCAACCTATGACCCATTTCTTTAAAGCTATTCAGATCCAGTTTGTGCTATTTATCGCAATCAACATTAGTGTCTCCACAATCCCCTGTACATAGATCATCACTCCAGTATTCACTACATGTACCAGCATTTCCTACTGATATTGCTAAAAGTACTACAGGTTATAGCATATATTACTGGTGTGTATCCTGTATCTTGTTTCCAAGGTACTGATCCACAAATGCCAGCATGTCCACTGTTCGCTTTTCCCATCCTAATTTATAGTCTGGGACTCATCATTGGACTGTTTGTAGTGGGCAGCATGGTGGCTCAGTGGTTAGCTCTCTGGTTTTTGCATCGCTAGGTCCCAGGTTCAATTCTCTGCCAGAACAATATCTGCATGGAGTTTTTACGTTCGGTGTTTGCGTGGGTTTCCACCCACATTCCAAAAACATGCAGCTAATTGGCTTCCCCCAAAAATTGTCCTTGAGATTGTAATAATGACAAATGACTATGGTAGGGACATTAGATTGTGAGCTCCTTAGAGGGACAGCTAGTGACATGACTATGAACTCGGTACAGCGCTGCATAATATGTTGGCGCTATACAAATCTGTGTAATAATAATAGTGTCATGTCGGATACATTAATCTCCTGCAGTCCTCTTTGTTTCTCATAGAATTTTGTACTCCAATACAAGTCAGATTTGGTTTATCACCTTGATCCCTTGTATTGGGTAAATATATAATAAATATAATAATTTATGTATTATCAATAGGTTATATTAGACAAATCCTAACTCACCTTGATTTGCTTCTTCTTGCAGGTTTTCCTCATTCCGCTCACTTATGTCCCCGAATGGAGCATTAGGATTAAATAGGGCATGCAGGACTGCGGCATCATTTTGGGTGGACATTATGGATTTCTTCTAATCTGTGACTGAGGATGGAAAAGTACAAACACTTTTATCTGATAGACACATAGGGAGGGACATGACCAACCAATAGGACAGAGGGGTGGAGGTGGCTTTTAACCAGATGCTACTTACAGCTGCTTTTGTTTAACCCAAACATGAAAAAAATAAAAATGTCCTGTGCAAAATGTAGCTGTGTGCTCATCCTACAGCTTCTCCATAATTCCTCAATATGGCTTTGGTCTCATCTCAGGGAGTCCAGCTAATATTCTATTAAAGTGAATGGCAGCATTAATTAAATAAAATAAATTCTCTTCTATTTGCACTTTATAAGAATAACTACACATGGCTGGACAAGTATTGATAGGGGCAGAATTATGGAGGTGACAACTTTCTATGTTCTCTGCTTGTGCTATGCTGTTAGCACTTTGCATTATTTTCAGAATAACACCCCCCACCCCTTCCCTCTTCTGTTTTATAGTTCTATCCTAGGGTGACAACACTGCTGCTCTATTGATCGGTACAGAAAGTGAGTGTCACCAAGACAGGAAGTGTGTAGCTGCAGGTATGAAAATAAAGAAAAGCCTGAAAAAGCAAAGAAACAGAAACAGCCAACACATTAAAAGTCTGATCAGCTGGCAGGGTCCTCCTTCTGCATCACTGAATTTGTCTGTCGATTGCAATCCCTATTTAATGTACAATGCTGCGTAATATGTTGGCGCTATATACAGTTCAATACCATTTGCAATATAGAAATTATCTTTTGAGTTGAGAATAAACAGGCTTTAATGATCAGCACATTCAACAGCATTTTGTGGTTTTCAAAATATTTTCTAATACATCAGTACCAGGCATGCTTTCCGTATGTGAAACTGCATATTTATTTGTAATACTAGAAAAAAAACCACACCGTATCCAGTAAGCCAAGCATTCTTTATCAACCTTTTGGCTGGGTCTACATGAAGGGTTTTCAAAACCCATATAAACGTTCCTACCACGTTTATATGCAGTTTTACCGGGATTTTATATAAGCGTTTATAAAAGTTTTACTTTTAACCCTTCAACCACAGCCCTAGAGGAGCTGTAGTATGCGTTACAGATACAGAACATGTCGCAGCTCCTCCAGGGCTGCGGGAGCAATCAGGGGAATTGAGCTGTCAGCATAGTAAAGCTCTGCTGACTGCTCTGCTTCCTGATTGGCTGAGGAAAGGGAAATCCTGATGATGCTTGAGCTGTCATTAGGGTTTTCTATTTCTCAGCCAATCACAGAGCACTAGAGATGAATGGGCACAAGTCTCCCCATTCATGTCTAGTGCTGAATGGCTGAGAAACGTAAAACCTCACCCAATCACAGAGCACTAGGGGTGAATGGAGAGGCTTGTCCTCATTTAACCCCTAGTGCCCTGCGATCCCTCACTGTCAGGAGGATTTCCAGGGCTCTGTTCATTGCAACCCTGGAAATCCTCCTGTCATTGGGATGACCTGTAAAAAAAAAAAGTTACACAAACACACACACATTTAATAAAATAATTTAACATTAAAGCCTCGTCCAACGTTCCACACATATTTTAACCCTTTCAGGGAATGAGTAAGGGGTTTTATGTACCCCTGTACTCATTCCCCAGGGTGGGGTGGTGATGATTGGGAGTCTCCTTATTAAAGGGGGATTCCAGAGTCCAAAGTCCTGCTAAAAACGTTTATAAAAGCCCCCACCGTTTTCAATGAAAGATTTCATAAAAAGCTTAAAAACGCTTGTAAAAGCCTCCATTGAGTTCAACGGAAGCGGTTTCAGGCGTTTTCATGCATTTTCTTGCGTCTTAATTTTTTAAACGTTGAAAGCAATGTTTAAGATAACACTCAAATACCTGCCTCAAGGAAACTTCCTGGTGTAGATTAGCCCATTGGAATGCATGGGGACTTCAAACATGGGCTTTAAAAGCCTCAGGTTAAACGCTGGGGAAACAGTCGGTGTAGACAAAGCTTAAAACACAAAGGAAAACATATATAAATGGTATTGAATGCAGACAAATGCGTTGTGTCCCCGATGACAATGTCATTTTACATCAGTGATCAGCACATTAGTAGTCCATGTAGCTTCCTCATTATATTGGTGGTTAGTGGAAAAATGATTTATTTGAATGCTTTGCTGACGTTAATAAACATGACACCCAATGTTTTATGCTTGCTCTCATTTTAAACTTTATTTCTGCATCACAAACAATGGCAATTACAAACCATAATGAAAAGTCATCTATATGTATATCTATATCCTATATGCGGTATACACAATTCTCAGCATTTCAGCCCAGTTCACCTTTGCCAGAAGCTCCCGGGAGACTTGTTCCTCATGCATTCAGACATACTTCATAAATAAGACATCCATAAATTGAATTATGCAATAATCATTTAAGATTTTGTGTGATATAACAATAGAAAATTAGCACCAGAGTTTTCATTATTTTTATCCTTAAATTCAGGATTACATAAACAGTCATTTTCAAAAATGAAATAAATATTCTTCAGGAGAAAAAACAAAACAAAACAAAAAAAAAAAACGATTTCTTCACATGCCGAACATCAACTCCATGAGTGCTAGAAAGGGAAACACCATTGTCAGTCATCACTGTCAATCTTTGAAGCAGAACGGCAAAAAATACATGTAATCAATGCAGAGTGTGTAAATATAAGGAAACAATATTTGGAATGTACTGGCCGGTGTAGAATTGAGGTCATTACTGCAGAAGGAACAAGCAATGTTTGCAAATACGGCAATAAGGACAAATTTAGCAGCCTGTCCAGGATCTTCTGTTACAGGTACACCATGCAATGTACAATCCCTACATACCTGTATGACAAGAATGAATGGGAGTTATATCAACCTGGTGAGGATAATGGAACTGGTGAAGGAGCAAGGATAGGAGTTTAGTTCAGTTTTAAAGGGGAGCTCTAGGCAGATCTAGATTTTGGTTTTTGAAATCGTTAATGGGTCATTAAAGAATTTGTTTAATACAAGCATTACAGGCACTGGATTTTAACATAGTATTCTTTGTTTTGTCTGCTGCTTCTCCTTTCACTGTCCAATTACATGATGATGGTGGGTCTGTAAGGAAGTTGTCATTCAGACTGAATTACATTGTGTAGTGGGAAAGGTCTCTGAAATGAAGGTTGGGATTACAGCAAGAGATTATTTTTTGGTCTTTACAACAGTAGTTAATCACATGTGCTTTCGTAGAGAAGTTTATCGTAACATTTTTTGCTTTTACTAATTCTCTCTAGTTAGCTGGATTTGTTCTCAAGATAAAATAAAAAAGCACCGCCATGTAGGGTTATATCTGGATAAGCATAAATCAGAAAAAGTGAGTTATCAACAAGGAGCCACAGACAGAGCAGACGGCGAGCAAAAAGATTTATCTGCAAGATATAACACACACGTTGTACCTGGTTTGTTCATGCTCCTTCGTAATATATGCAGTAGATCATCCGATAAGGCGTGCATTTCTGTGCAGAACTTCTTATGACCCTGGCATGTTAGTTTCCATAGACAAGATCGTCGGTGTCCATCAGAACACACCCAGCCCGAGATCTTCTCAAAGCTGCTGCTGAAACACAAGTTGTGACGGACGGTGTTCTTCCAACCATCTGGGGCAGCACGAAAAAATGGAAAGTGCTCCCTGAAAAATGAAGAAGGCACAATCTAATAATAACTATGTGCTATCCCCCAAAATTCCAAAGTGCTCCAGACCAATCACCCTTAACCCAAGCTGAAAATCCTTTCACCTCTGCAGAGAACAAATGCCCTCTGAGTAAGCACCAGGCTCTCTGCATTGGTTCAACACACATACATTTATATAAAATCACATACACCCTATACATTTATATTGCCTGTACATAACCAAACATAGGTACAATATTGCATATAGGCTTTGTTTTGCCACCTGATATCCAACAGGGCACAGAGCTTCCGTAACAAAAAAAAAAAAAACGTGCCATTATCAGTTCACCTAACAAAGCTGTAGATCTGTTGCACATTTAGACTTCCATCCTCACTATTCCTTAGAGCCAAAGATATTAAGTTGCAATAATTGATTGGAGGTCGGGGCCAATTGTCATACTGAGATAAAGTTCTCCGTAGGTGTGCCTTCCTGCCATGACACCTCAGGATGTGGACTGGAGGTGACATGGGTGGCTCATCTTCTGCATACTGTAGTAGAGAGAACATGGCATGTAAAATAGTGCACAAACATTTCATTCACAGAAAAATTAATCAATCAAGTTCCAATTTTTTTTTGTTACTTCTAGTTTTAGGACTGCCAATTTGATCCAATAATTTGAAAAGTAGTCTGCCATTGTATAACCTGGTAAGCAGCAGTATCCCTGCTATGTGGGGGATTTGAGATACAAGGCTTGGAAGCCAAAGTTGGCACATACTGGCATGGGATCACTGGATCTACAACAAGCCACAAACTTGGCTTATTATAGGAGTGTACAATTTTGTTGGGATCTCTGGAAAAAGGTAGTAATTCCTACATTACAAAATTCTAATTGTACAGTGTTTTATACTGGGCACCTCTGTTGGGATGATCATTCCCAGTCTGTAAACTACACACATAGGTAAACCACGGCTTTACCTGTTCACTGGCTGATGTGAGATGCTCCTCTTCAGAATCTTCTGTAGTAAAATAGTCTGCAGGAGACTGTGCTGGAATCTCTGGTGTGGAGGGATTGGAGATACAAGGCTCCGAAGCCAAAGCTGGCACATACTGGCATGGGATCACCAGATTCGGATCCACAACAAGCCACAAACTGGGCTTAATAGAAAGTTCTAGGAAAACATAAAATAGAATTACTGCAGAAGACATGCTTTACCACCTCCCAATTTTTATATCTTTCTAGTTGTTTACTAACTCCAAATACTCCTCTTCACATTCTACACAATATACAGAGCGAGACTTCTAGACCACCACACTATGGGCAAGAATTATTATAGAATAATGTGTCATTATTCTATAATAATGTCATTTTATGCCCAAATTTCCTTGTCCTAGTTATCATAAAGCTTCCAGGGACTGCATGGGGTTTTATGATTTCACTGAAAGACAGTTAACTTTACCACCCTAATATAGGAAGTACTGGCAGTTAGCAGTTAGTATTTTTTGGTACATAAGAGATCCCTCAGCGGAATGATGTACTCAAAGTCTTACCTCTTTTCTTCCCATCAAAGCTACTTTAATGACACAATACATTTTTTGGTTAAATTCTTTACTTTTTATCACCACTAAAGGAACAATCTTAAACAATGCCAGTAACACCCTGATTTCAATACTAAAATCCTTGATGTATGTTATAACAATACATTGATGAATGTACGTTGCTGATGGGTATAACTAAAATACCTTGCTCACTCTGTGGAGATAATTCATTGGACATACAGGGGGTCACCCCTAACTTTTGCGGACATTTTTCTGTGCACTGTTCCGTCTTCTCTTCTGCACCTACTATTAAAGAAAATAGACACTTCTTAATCATTTTCGGATATATATCATCCAGATAAATATCCCCCCACAACAACCTTCTCTGCCCAAGACATAGCCACCTACTTTTTTCTCTTTGCGCCAAAAAGCATGAGCAGAGAGTGCCCAAGAGCCTACGTCAGGCATACGTGGAGGCTTTGCGCTCCCATTCATTGCGATCAGGAAATAGGGGACGGTGCTGAAGCATTTGTTTTTTTTTAAAAAAAAAAAGGTTGTTACACCTAAAAAAATAACTCTACCCTTTTATGTAAAGTGAAAATTCTGAGTTTAGGTACGCTTTAACTGTACTTTATTCGCTAAACTAAGTGAATATTATCTGCAAAGTGAACAGTCTGGAAGTAAATTAATCCCTTTGTCTCTTGTCCTTTCAGCTCCCTCTAGTGGTGGCCTGGAACAGCTGCACCATTTAGACAACATGTATTTAGACTGCTTCAAAGCTGGAGGCTTCTATGTATGAAATTTCTGTTTATTAAAAAAAAAACACAGGAGCCCATTGCAGTTTTAATATACAAGTAAAAATGTATGATTTTTATAAAAATAGATAAATTGACTTGCTCCTAAACCCCACACCTGTTTCCCCCACAACTAGCACAAATAGCCACCTACTTTAGAGATAAAGTTGACAAAATCAGACATGATGTCTCTACTCACCGGGCCCCTCCACCCATACCCACCCCTTCCGCCTGTAAATCATCACTGGCCTCCCTCAGCCCTGTTACTGTGGACGAAGTCTCCTCTCTTCTCTCATCATCTCCGTCTACTACCTGTCTGCCTGACCCAATGCCCTCTGATCTACTCCGTGCCCATTCCTCCACCCTGGCCCCTGCCCTGACCGAACTATTCAACCTCTCCTTTTCTACTGGTAAATACCCCTCTGCTTTCAAACATGCTACAAAAGACTCACCCATTACCTGAGCACCAACTCTCTCCTTGACCCCCTCCAGTCTGGTTTTAGAGCTGCCCACTCCACTGAAACAGCCCTTACTAAAGTGGCCAATGACCTCATCAGAGCTAAGTCTCAAAGCAACTTTTCCCTGCTCCTTCTCCTTGATCTTTCCTCTGCTTTTGACACTGTTGATCACCCCCTTCTAATACAAATCACGCGCTCCATTGGTATCAGTGACACTGCTCTCTCTTGGTTTGCTTCCTATGTGTCTGACCGCTCCTTTCAAGTTTCTTTCAATGGTAACTCCTCCTCACCCACTCTCCTCCCTGTTGGTGTTCCCCAGGGGTCAGTCCTTGGACCGGTTCTCTTCTCTCTGTACACCTCCTCTCTCGGTAGTCTCATATCCTCCTTTGGCTTACAGTACCATCTGTATGCTGATGACACTCAAATCTATCTGTCCACCCCTGACCTGTCTCCCTCAGTCCTGGATAAGGTCTCATGCTGCCTGTCAGCCATCTCATTATGGATGTCTGACCGATTCCTGAAACACAACCTGGATAAAACAGAACTCATCATCTTTCCCCCCTTAAATTCCAAATCTCCCCTGACATTTATCTAACTGTTAACAACACTGTTATTCGTGCCTCCTCATTTACCCTCCATATTCAGAACATTTCCAGGTCCTGTCACTTTCACCTACGCAACATCTCCAAAATCTGCCCCTACCTGTCCCCTGAGACCACCAAACTCCTTGTACATGCTCTTATCATCTCTCGTCTGGACTACTGTAACATTCTTCTCGCTGGTATTCCACTAACCCGACTCTCTCCTCTACAATCTATTATGAATGCTGCAGCCAGACTCATCAATCCTTCCCTCCGCTCCTCTTCCGCTGCATCTCCTTGTAGTTCTCTTCATTGGCTTCCATTTCACCTTAGAATCAAATTCAAGCTCCTGTGCTTTGCCTTCAAATCCCTACACAGTTATTGTCCCACTTACATCTCTGACATGGTACTTGATACTCCCCCTGCCGCTCTCTCCGCTCCTCCAATGACCTACTAATGACTTCCACACTCATAACCTCATCACACGCACGGTTACAAGACTTCTCTAGAGCTGCTCCAACTCTCTGGAATGGTCTTCTTCGTCCTATTTGGCTTGCTCCTACTTTCTGCTCATTTAAAAGAGCACTCAAAACCCATTTTTTTAAACTTCTATAAACTTCTATTTTTTAAACTTCCACCCATCTATTGTCTTTTGAAGCCATCACTACTTCCCACCACAACATATCTCCCCTCCTATTGTGTGTTACTTCCCCCACCTCCTGGATTGTAAGCTCTTCGGGGCAGGGTCCTCTTCTTCTGTGTCACTGTCTGTATTAGTCTGTCATTTGCAGACCCTATTTAAAGTACAGCGCTGTGTAATATGTTGGTGTTATATAAATCCTGTTTATTATTATTAATAATACCACCTACAGTAAAACAGATTTGTTTACCAGACCACTATGCATTCATTTATAATAAACTAATCTATTTTAATGTACCGTAGGTAGTATCTGGATGACTTTTAGTAAACCCCGAGCAAATAGTGTGCAGGAGAAGGCATCAGCTATGGCACACTGCCTCAAATTTGTGGTCCTTGACACGTATCATGAAACGTGGCAAGATCAGGTCATCCTAGTAAAATGACAGATCTGGATCTATGCTAGGTGACTACAATGAGCTGTCTAGGGTACAGGAGAACATCCTCCACAAAAAAATATTATAAAATAAAAATATTATATTAACGCCCATTAATATTTGCAATTGAATAGGCGATACAAGCAGCAAATATGGGACATGGTTCCCAAATAACACCTAAGAAAAAGAATCACAAACCCATAAAGTTCCTGTGCAAAGCTCATTCATCCTTCCTATTAACATTGTCAAAGATCAAGGTCAGACTGTTTTTGCAAACAGTTTTACCACTCAGTATTGGTTGCAAAAAAATTGTTATCATTGAATCAAATCCTTGGTTTTGATTTGACATTGTGGTAGGAAGCCACAGTGTTGCTGCACACATATGGACCCTACAAGTAGCGTTCAGAACTTTAGTACAAAAAAGGGGGGGGGGCTCTTACAGACACTTGCAAACCCCTGAAAATCTAGATGGGGACCAGCTGTAACTGCATCTGGCACACTGTGTTTGAGAGTAAGTGTTCAGGTGCAGCAAAACATCCTCATTCTAAATTTAGTCTTAGGCTTTAGTTTGTAGATGTTCAGCAAAGTTTATTATAGGAAGACTGTACCTCTAAAAAACAAAAGCTGCTAATAAGTGCCAGAGTTTTAAGAGCTTACTAAACCCCTGCTATGCTTGCACCCCCTGAACAGGCCCTGAACACCATACAAGCACTACTAATGGTCAAACATGTGCTCACCTGCAAAGTACTGATCTATGGTAATGCACTGCTTGAGTTCATCCAACATGTCCCAGTCTTCTAAAGC
Source organism: Pyxicephalus adspersus (assembly GCF_032062135.1). Classification (NCBI taxonomy): domain Eukaryota; kingdom Metazoa; phylum Chordata; class Amphibia; order Anura; family Pyxicephalidae; genus Pyxicephalus; species Pyxicephalus adspersus. Next base: position 31,245,718 of record NC_092868.1, on the reverse strand, counting down.
AGTTGATAAATGAAGGTTCTCATACTTGCTCCTGTTAGCTAAGTGTAAGAACATGGTTATGTTGGTGGTCCCAGACAGCAGCCTAATGATGATGATGAGCCTTTGCTGGGCAGGTGTTATAATGCTCACATGTTCTTCCCTCCCCATATAGACTTAAAGGGTCAGTGTGCCTCAAACTTGCAGATTCATTAGTAGTGAAGCCTAAATATATTCATTGCTAAAAAATGCTTATTTGTTCTTCAAGAATTATGTAACACTTGCCTTTGCTGTACAGGGAAATAATAAAGCCATATGCCTGTTTCTGCTTAATAAATATTAGTATAACATAAAGATGGTTGATGACAGTCATCCTACTAGTTATCTAATTGTTTACTTAGGAAATATATGGCGTAAAAAAGGAAAAGCAGACAATATATTTATTAATGAAGCCTTAAATGTAAAAGCCACCAACAGCTTGCTACCCTCCAAAATGATGACTTCAACAGGTACAAGGCGGCCCCTGATCACCTCTCTGATTGCACTCACCTGGGTTAGGATCACAAACTCACAATACTCAGGGGTTGATGAAAGAGATTTAGGATACTTGAAATTGAAATATGTCTTGTTGAAGGTTATATGTGCGAAAGTAACAGAACAGAGTTTGAATTATTGGGGTTTCGTGAAACTTTTAGGAAAATACAGATAATCAGCACCCCATAACAACATGTACAGTACAGGCCAGTAATAGGCTACGTACACGTCCAATCTGGCGTTTGTACAGTGCCCGTTGTCCAAACAACCGATCCACGGACGATGGACAACGAACAATCATAATAGAAGCAAAGAGCGCACAGCAGGGTTCCGCTCCATCGTTCTCCCCCTCCCCTCTCCATAGAGCAGAATGGTGCTGTGTGTACAATACTCGTTCATGCTTCCTGCAGTCCTTAGTCGCTGGAAAGGATTGTGAAGGATCCAACGACAATTATTGCACGTGTGTACCCAGCCTTAGGCAGCACAGTGATAGAAGTAACAGCTCAGCAGCCATAAACAAGTAATGCAGATAGTGCATTCAGCATAGTGCTGAACAAGGGGAAATAATAACTGATACATTTGCCTTGTGATTCCCAGGGTGGATTCATATCTCTCAGGCTCCTTTCACATTTGCATACTTTGTTAACACACACTATTTTGACAATTTAGCATGCAGCTAAAAAAACTTTTTTTTTAATGTTACGTTTATTATATGTTATGTTTTTTGTGCATAATGAGAGCATGGCAGGGGTGTGTTATTTTGCCTAAATACTTTGAGAAAGAAATTCCCCTTCTTCCCTATCCCTAAAAGTTGGGGAGTACAGTGAATGCACCCCATTACTTATATGATGACTTAACCCTTTTGTTGCTGTGGACTTTCCCCAATAAATCAGGATTGTAGTCACTCAGAGCACTAAAGAATCAGAGCACTTAGGCATTCATTCAACAATCATGGAACCATCTCGACTTTCTCTATTTTTTTTTTTTTTTTATCCACACACTTAAAAAAAAGTAGCTGTGAATGGGAATGTTTCCCATTCAGCATGTTTCCTCCAAGGATCTCTAGCATTATCCTTTCTTATTCTTATCTAATACCTCTATTATACAAGAGACAGAGATTTACAAAATGACGCCATTATTTGGGTGTGCAGGGAAGGCATGATGTCTACATACAGGCCTTCCCCAGATGATAAAATCAGTATTTATGTTTTCCTCTCACTTTGATAAAAATGTACATTTCTGATTTAAGAGATTGATTGCTTATTTATTTCAAATTGGACATTGGAGGGTGCAACATGTGCCACAGCATGAGGGCCCCAAACCCACCACAGCCTATAAGGGTCCCTATAGGGGCCCCAAGTCAGTTCTGCACAGGGGCAAAAACTGAATATCCGTGGATGAGCAGAACCTGTGCTTACTTTAATCATTCAATGTGAGGAAAAAAATAAAGTTTTTGTTTTTAATCTTTTCCTTGCTGCTATTTGTGTATTTATTGTCAAAAATTTAAAGAGGAAGTAAACTCAAAAGTGCCAAAAATAAAACACATCTTCAATCCTACAGGGCAGTCTGATCGCTCCGGGGGTGTCTTGCATCGGGTCCTGCGTCATACCAGGGCCGGCGCTCTGTGCACGGCCATCTTCTCTTCTTCCTGTTCTTCATGCTACGTCACCCGACCCAAGCGTGAGATCGGGTGACGTAGGATGAAGAACAAGAAGAAGAAAAAAAATTGCCGATCTCACGCATGCACAGAAATTTCTTCTCTTTGCGCAAAAAGAGCACCCAAGAGCCCTTTGACTCGGCCCTCTCATTTACCCCCCCATATTCAGAACATTTCCAGGTCCTGTCACTTTCACCTACGCAACATCTCCAAAATCCGCCCCTACCTGTCCCCTGAGAGCACCAAACTCCTTGTACATGCTCTTATCATCTCCCGTCTGGACTACTGTAACCTCCTCCTCTCTGGTATACCACTAACCCGACTCTCTCCTCTACAATCTATTTTAGAATGCTGCAGCCAGACTCATCCATCCTTCCCTCAGCTCCTCCTCCTCTGTAGTTCTCTTTGTAGTTCTCTCCATTGGCTTGCATTTCACCTTAGAATCAAATTTAAGCTCCTGTGCTTTGCCTTCAAATCCCTACACAGTTATTGTCCCACTTACATCTCTGACATGGTTAAAAAATACTCCCCCTGCCGCTCTCTCCGCTCCTCCAATGACCTACTAATGACTTCCTCAATCATAACCTCATCACACGCACGGATACAAGACTTCTCTAGAGCTGCTCCAACTCTCTGGAATGGTCTTCATCGTCCTATTTTGCTTGCTCCTACTTTCTGCTCCTTTAAAAGAGCACTCAAAACCCATTTTTTCAAACTCCCCTACCCATCTTCTTTTGTATCCCAAACTGTCACTATTTCCCTCCATTACATAACTCCCCTCCAATTGTGTGTTAATTCCCCTACCTATTAGATTGTAAGCTCTTCGGGGCAGGGTCCTCTCTTTCTGTGTCACTGTCTGTATTAGTCTGACATTTGCAAACCCTATTTAAAGTACAGCTATATAAATACTGTTTATTATTATTAATAATAATAATAATAATAATAATAATATTAAAACTGAACTCCTTGAAAAATGTTAATCTTATAAATGTACATTTATTTCAGCCTGAGAATGCAATGTATTGCACCATGTACACAGGGCAGCTGTTTGTGGCACACCTTTACAATTGCAGCCAGTGGATGAAGTGTGTTGTTGCAGTGGTGGTCAGTGCAGACATGTCTGGCTGCAACGGCAGTCAATAGAGAAGAGCAGCTCAGGTTCCACTGTTTTCTTTTCCCATAAGGAAACCGCTCTAAGGGCCATTTCAGACTTGCAGCTGACCGCAGAGATGTACCGCAGGCTCAACCATGCTAACCGTTTCTATTCGAACTGAACGGGAGCAGCATGGAAACATTTTAAGTATATATTTATATGCAGTTGTGGCACGGTTCCTGAAAGCAACATGTTGCTTCTGGCCATGCGGTTGCTTTTTCTTTTATGAAGAAAGAACTGCACTGTCACTGCAAATGAAAGGAAAGGTTTGCAAATGCTTTGACTTGTGGTACAGTTTGCCAGTCCTGGGCACATAGTGGCAGTGAGGAAGAGCAAGGTAGTCATGATATGCACCTGGCCCAGCAACTGAAATACTGGGCAGGGGCAAACAGAAGGTAAGTACCAAAGTATCAAACGAGGTGGACGTTGTGTAACAAACAGCAGGACTAGCCTATAGAGATAGCAGCAAGTGAACACACACCATAGTGTCTGCTGACGTCACTCCCTAGTAATCTACCTGTGTGCCAAGTGTCTTTGGCACATCTATAGTTGGTGGGCGTCCTTTCTTCCTAAAGATGACTGCACATAGCTCTACTCTGTACACTTTACATAATTTACTCCACATTGCTTCCCTCTGCGCTGTACACTGTATTGCACATTGCACTACACAAAATACATGTACGGTATTTGTCTTTATACTTATGCAATTGCAGAAACTAAACCATGCTGATCTGAGCGACAGATACAGAGACTGTACAGAGACCGAATCCCTCCTTGTGAAACAACTACATTCCAGCATTCCCCATTGAATCTTCCTGTGATTTCCAGCATTCACCATTGAATTTCCCTGTGATTCCCAACATTCTCCATTGAATCTCCCTGTGATTCCCAACATTCTCCCTTGAATCTCCCTGTGATTCCCAACATTCTCAATTGAATCTCCCTGTGATTCCCAGCATTCTCCAATAAATCTCCCTGTGATTCCCAACATTCTCCATTGAATCTCCCTGTGATTCCCAGCATTCTCCCCTGTGATTCCCAACATTCTCCATTGAATCTCCCTGTGATTCCCAGCATTCTCCCTTGAATCACCCTGTGATTCCCAACATTCTTCCTGTATTTCTCCGAATTATTTTACAATATTTCTGTGACTCTCAGCATTATCTGCAGTCTATCCCTGTGATTCCCAGCATTCTATTCAGTGTTGTAGCTACAGACCTTTGGGTCCCAATGCCAAATTGTGACTTGAACAACAATTCTGCAGCCCATTTACTTGCAGGAAAGCTCAGACCCCTCAGTGACAGCCCCCTCTCCCTAGTGCAGACCCCCCATTCTCTGTGGAGTATCCCCTTTATTCCCCAACATTCTATGCAGACTATCCCGGCACTTCCTGTGACAGTGAGGTAAATACAAACCTATAATTAGGTGTGCCTCATCCCATAACACAGTATACCAGGACAATATGGCAGAGCACTTCTTAGCAACAATTTGGCATCCATTTAGCACCCATAATGATTCTACGCATTTCGCAAACAAAATGCTTCATCAGGAGAGAAGGAACCCGCAAAGAAGTTCATTCGGCCAAAGTAATTCAAACTATCCTCGTTCCAGATAATGCTCAGATTATATGAAACCCCCAGTAAGAGGAGAGGAAGCAGAGGATTCCCCATGGTCCAGGCTGATAATATGAATGGCGGAGATGTGACTTCTTTGGACACCCCGCTCTCCTGATGAAGCTTTTTGTGAATCAGAGTCATTGCGGGTGCCATATTGATGCTATGAAGTGTCCAGCCATATTAATGGTTGTTTATATACTTTTGCTATTTAGACATGATTTTATTATCAGATAAAACACTTTATGTTATTGCTGATTTATTAAGATTTTAACACGAGCCTACAAAATCCCTTTTCTATCTTCATTTCTTGTTCTAACTACAGATTATACTACCTCATAGCAGCACACCACGGAGAGACAAACTTCCCTACGGGGGGCGCTCAGTGCAGACCCCCCCAGTGAAAGAGCACCTCCCCCTGCACACTGTGTGATTCCCGTGTGAATCCTAACCACATTCCTCACTCCACTCTGACTACAATAGACTTGTTCAATAAAGTTTTGTTTGAAAGAAAAAAAAAAAGCGAGGTCACATGGCTGCTGGCCGAGTAATGTGACAGGCTGAGGTGTGATTGGTGGGGCCAGTGACAAGTGCCGGGCTGGTATTGGGCCGGATGGCAGCATGGTGAGTCCCCAGCACTGAGTAATGGCCGAGTTATAGAGTGACCGCAGCATTGTGTGACCTTCCTGTGATTGCTGACAGGTTATCATTGTGTATGTAGAGCTCAGTGTGCAGCATTCTGCTCCCTACTGCAATGAGTTTAGGTTCCCAGAGATAACCCCATTCCATCCATTGCACCTTGTAATGTAAAGGAGTGAATGGAGTGGTGCTTACATCCCATAGTGTGTACCCGGGGGATCCCTGAACCCTAATGTATGTGTACCCCGGATCCCTGAACCCTAATGTATGTGTACCCCGGATCCCTGACCTCTAATGTATGTGTACCTGGGGGATCCCTGAACCTTCTTGGAAGACTTGGGGTTTTAATTGTGTTCACTGGGGGGAAAGACTCCAAGTTATATTATGTGTTATTCCACCTGGGGAAATTCCAAGTTAAGATGTGTGTTTCCAGGAGGGACGACCCCAGGTTTTACTGTGATCCTTATGTAAGTGTGTGTGTCCTGTGGGTATAACATGTCCTCTAAGAATGAGTGGTGGTGGTGGGGGGGGGGGGCATTGTATTTTAACACATGGGTTTTAGGGTGGGAAAATTCAAAGGTATAAGGTATGTTCTCTGAGATTGGGGGGGGGCTGTGCTTTAATTTGTGGCCTCAAGGAGTCCTGCATGGTAAATAGTGACCATAGACTAACTATGACTATGCCATGGCTTTCAATGCTGATCATGCAGGACAGATTGCTGCAGAAGACAACTCTACTGTAAACACATGTACTGCACATTTTTAGCCTGGGTTTAGCTGATAGCAGATTTAAAATCTTCTGTTTATAGCTCCGCCCATTTATACTCACCTACCATGTGCACCCACCCTTTGGTCGACACATATTAAAATGTGCATAAAAAGATTAAGACATATTTCCTAAAATACGCACATAAATGTGTGTAGAAGTGTGTTACAGCATCGCATTTAGCTTCTTATGCAATGTCTGATATTCCTGTGGATCAGACATTATATGAGGCTCCTTAGCCATTTTTCAGACATTCCCTGTTTTATAAATAGAGGACATAGTGTAAAAGAGCCCTTACATGATATTACAAAAAAACTTGTATAAATATCTCCATTGATTCACCTTATGTAAAATGAAATAGTCACCCTGAAATACTAAAAAGTCTCCTGAGTCAAGGTACATTTAAAAGCAGGTGACAGTTCAATAAAATATATTCACCAATCTCTAGTGTACACAGAATGAATAGTCAGGCACTTTTACTGAATTAAGCAGTGCAATAAAAGAAGTGCATACACTTTTTTTTCTTATAGTACATAGCTACCACATATACTGACAATGATATGTCAAATAATAATACCCAAACATGCATTAGTCCTTCAGCCTGCATAGGGTCCAGTACCAAGTCATCTGGTTTACTGGATCATAATAATTTTACATGCCAGGTTTTTTTCTGTTGCAGTTCATATGGATAGTTAGGACTGTGTGAGGGTCTCATATTAAAGGTTTATATTTGTAATATAAGGTAATATTACCAATCTTGGTGCTTGGTATGTGAGTGGAAATAATCCTAATAAGTGTCTTTATAGTGTTGTATGGATCCCTCCTGTATTATTACTATATTAGAAGATAGTTGGGGGTTTGTCATAATGAATCATTTGATAGTCTGTGCAGCCTTATGACACATCTTTCTTAGTTAGGAAGCAGTTTTGAATTTTGGCAGCTCAGCACTAAGAGAGGAGTTACCTTTATGTGCCCAGATAACTGTCCCCATCATTTTGTGGCTCTGATAAGAAGTCCAGCCTGTGCTCCACTGATAACATAGTATGAGATTCTGTGTTAAAGTATGCTGAGAGGTGGGGTTGTAGAATAGTATCTCTCCCACCCCCCAATGCTGCAACTTATCAGCCTGTCCATATTGCCATTAAGAAACTGTGACCAAGTAGAAGGGAGAAGAGTTTGGAAGAGTGCTGAGCTCCTCAGGAGGGCTTAGTGCTAAAGATGGAACATTTTGAGGTAACAAATTTAAACTATTGTGTAGTTGTAGCATACCTGCTGTAACCTTAATATACTAAAATTATGTTTTGCATAATAATTTTAAAATTCTACATTTAATTTTCAGAATGACTTTCAGCCTAAGATGTTTTTTCAGCTCCAAGTAATAGTCACAGCCCACAGTCTTTGTTGGCATAAAACATTTATTTATAATGTTTTTATATATTTCAAGGCTCACAAACCAGAACATGCATGATCAAATATTGAATTTCTGTTGAAGAGAACAGCTAATAAATAGAGGTTTTACAGTTAAATCTCATGTTATATTTATTTTTAGGATGGTGCTGGACAGAGGGGAAATGTCATTAGAGTTGGCACAAGGAAAAGTCAGGTGAGCCTTCTTTTTTTAAGCAGACAAAAAAAAATTCACACATTTTTAGGAGATTTGTATGACTGTAATTAGTGTATTCTTGGTGAACATGTGCTTTATCTTTCTACAGCTAGCACGCATCCAAACGGACAGCGTGGTGAAAATGCTGAGCCAGAAGTTTCCGAATGTTCATTTTGAAATTGGTGAGCAAATTTAACTTATCGATTACTTAGCTAAGACACTGTTCTTGCAATGTATAAATGTATTATGCTGAATACAGTTTGTGACCATTGAATTTATTTATATTTTGGGATTTATGATCTTGTTTTTTTAACAAGGGTTCCTCCAGAGGTTGTTAGAGGTTCTTTGAGCAATGAGTGATTTGTACGACGTATATGTATCATGTTTTTTTAAGCTATCTGTAAGGGTGACATTAATCCAGTTGTCCAGAAATGTAAAAGGCATTCTTCCTACTGACTATCATACTAATGTACTGTGAGTTGTGGCTATAATATCTATAGAAGGGTTTCCCTCAGAACCAGAAAGTCATTTCAAAGGGGTTTCCCCCATGTTGAAAAGTTTGAGAAACACTAATTTAGATATCTAATGATCTTATATTTTTCTGTCAATTCCCCACTCCCTTCATTTTTTCAGTGTTTGTGATGTTACTGTCACGTTTTGTTTTCCAGTTGCAATGTCTACGACAGGTGATAAAATTCTGGATACCGCTTTGTCTAAGGTTGGTTTTGTTATTTTTATTCTTTAAAACATGGTGTATGTTATATGAAATAAAGTTCTGTATGTATGTATGCTGCATAAATGAATGACTGCTTTATTTTTACCTTTGCAGATAGGAGAGAAGAGCCTGTTTACTAAAGAGCTGGAGAATGCACTGGAGAGAAATGAGTAAGTGGAGAAATAATAGAAATTCCTGAAGAAGCATATTTTACATTAAGTGTACACCTGTAAGCTTTTTTACCAGTCCGGCGGAAAGTTGCAGAAAAAGGGTTGTGAAGCATGTCCATTATACTCCCCCCAATCCCCATAGCAATCAGACACCTACAACAATGTATTCTTTTGTAAATAGTTTATAGCAGTTCAGGCATTTGTTCATCTTGTTTGAGGATATGGGGAAAGCGGTTGATGGTAAACCATCAAACCACCGGGTAACCAGACCTCACATAAGTATGGAAAAAGCATGTGACTGAACTAGCCAAACTTTTGCCTGCTTGCCATAAAACTGTTGAACAAATAAGCTGTGCTTTTACAATTACCAGGGTATTGTCTATAACACTTATTTTGGCGTAAATGGTGGATATTGCAGGAGAGGAGTTTGCAGTTGCAGAAACCATGTGACAGTGATAGATGGAAGTTATGCAGCACGCCTGTATTGCTAATTGGGAAAATAATGGTTTTCAAAGACTAAATCCAAAATTCAACAGGGCATTTTTTTTAAAGAAACAACAGTAATTACTGTAAATTTTAAGTATTACGTTTGGAACTGATCTGTAAAAAATACTTGGTGGTATCTGTGCACCCATTTAAACAGCCAAACCTTCTCATGTATATAGTTTCCTGTTTAAAACAAAATCATTTTCAGCAATTGCTCACCACCTACTTCCTGTGACTACAAGTCCTGCCTTCTAATAAGCACATGGTTTCTTCTGTAATGTGGAGATGCTGGTAATTGTAGTCTACCATATATTGTCCTTTCTGCTTTGGGTGTCACATCTCATTCCCCAGTTCAGAGATAAGAGGAAATAGCTGACAGACATTTTGGCCAGCACTTTTTCTTTGTATTCACTTATCAACCAGGTTGCTATTAGTATTTGCCTGGTTTAATATTGAGTTTAGTTAGTCTTTATGGAAAGAAAAGGGCTTCGGTGGTTGGGCAGACACTGTTCTTTTTCGCTGCATGGAGGATGTCAGCGCTAGAAATATATAGGATGTAGTTGCTTTACTAAAATGTAAGTTGCCAGTAAAGCTAAAACACCAGATCTGTGTACTGTAGTGGTTTATGGTAATTTTCTCAAGTGTAAATAACTGGGATTCTAAATATATATATATATATATATATATATATATATATATTAGTATTGGAACTTGATCCAAGCACCAATGCTCTTATCATTTCTCTACAAAGTTATGCCAATCAAAATATATTCAGGATTTACTACACTTCCAGTAGTGTTCACCATAAAACACTGTAGTTCCCCTGTGCTACTGTATCACTACTGTGTAGGTCTTTTCAAGGGGGGAGAAAGCCTCCTAAAAGGTCACTTGCAGGCCCAATACTCACTTTAGCCGCCATTTGCCTGGGACTCTGCTCTTCCAACACAGATAGAATTCCAAACCCTGTGTAAGCTCTGTGTTTGATGGCATCCTCCTCCTTTTTTAAAGGGATTTAAAAAAATACATGTATAGGATACTGCTAAACAGTTCTAGATGTTTCCTATAACAAAGCAAATCACTTTGTGAGTTCATGTCTACTTAATATACATTATTACAGAAATACACATTATAGCTGATGAGCAAGAAATATATGCACAAAGTTGCAGCCTTATTGTATCACTCTTGTATCATTTTTCCAAAGGATTTTCAATGATTAATATAGTCATCATTCTTTCTCTTTTTTTTTTTTTTTTTTGTATTTTCCTTTCTCTTCCTTTATCGTTGAATATCAGCTTCCTTTATCATAGAATTTCAGCAGTGAAGTGTTACTATTTGTAATTTGCAGTTATTTCTTTTTAGGGTTGACCTGGTGGTTCATTCACTAAAGGATTTACCAACGATATTACCTCATGGTTTTACTATTGGAGCCGTATTAAAGTAAGATTTTACATTTCTAAGAATCCAATTTGGAATATTTAGTTTGCTTTATTGGTATTAAAGTAACTGCTTGACTTTTATTTTCCAGACGTGAAAGTCCATATGATGCAGTTGTATTCCATCCTAGGCATGCTGGGAATAAATTAGAAAGCTTGTCTGAAAACAGGTGACAATCTTTGTTTCTTAAGTGCTGTGTGGTTTTGGCCATTTGCACTACAGCCAGAGCTTTCTACATTATGCAAAAATACAATTAATGAGCGAATGCTGGTGTTCACACAAAACCAATCTACGTGCAGTTTAGATGCACAAATAAATATATATTTTTTTCATAAATGGACTCCTGTTTATGAAAATGTATTTTTCTGTGTCAATTTTTTTACAAAAAGTTTGCAAAGTTTTAAATGAGTCCACTAATGTATATCTACCATATGGTACATATTCAACAAACAACACATTGTTGTAATCTACCATACTCAACAAACAACACATTGTTGTAATCTACCATATGGTACATTACAACAATGTGTTGTTTGTTGAGTACATACAAGGTTTTGATTGTTTTTATGTACCACTATGTCTAATATAAAACATTCTATATGTTCATTCATTTTTTATATCTTACTGATTTTTTTCCCCTAGAGGTGTATAGTCAATGTGTGCAACAAAAACTGTCATTAAAAATTGTAACTTTGCCATTTTCTCACCATTGTGTCAGTACAATGTATTCATGTTTAATATGGTTTATAGGGTTTTATTGTATTTTTTTTTTCTTTATTTCAGTGTAATTGGAACAAGTTCTCTGCGTAGAGCAGCTCAGTTAAAGAAAATGTACCCTCATTTAGTGTTCAAAGATATTGTATCCTTGTTTACATGCATGTATTTGTTTCTTATTATCTGGGATGTCTTTTAATATATATGTATATACACACAAAGGTTGGTAATACCTTCCTTGACAACAGAACTAGCGTCTGTTATGCTACCCAGTAATTTCTGCCTATGGTAATTCTGAACAGTCTATTGTTAAGGAGTGTTCAGGGATATTAGTGCTATCTTGGGAGGAAGCAAAAGAACATATAAAGTATGTATGGGCAAACAAATATTCAGTACCTTTCTCCATGTGTAATCTGTTTAACAACTCTGCAGGTACAGAAAATACCTACAGATACCTACCATAAGTGCTTCTAACTTTATGTAGTGATTCTCCAATACTACTTCTAATATTTAGAAATCCTGAGCAGTGTTGTCAGCCCTGAATGTTTTTTTTTTTTTTTTAGGGGGGTGTAATATTTCATGGCAGAGGACAATTTTTGGAATTATAATACAGCAGGGGCAATTGTTAGGAGCTCACTGTATTTCTGTCTGGATCAAGAGGATTCATTATACTTTCAAAGGGTTACCCTCAATTTAGAGGGTTTTACTTGCACTTCCTGTTTACCCAATTGGGACTAATGGAACCCCCCACCACCACAAGGTGAGAGGGATGGTAAATAGACCTAACAGATGTGTACAGCACAGGGAGTACAGAGAAATCCACCCCCTTCTCATCATCAATGGTAAAAAAAATAATTGAGGCATACTTTAATATTTTGGTCTTAGATATATTTTAACTGCATCCATCTGCCTATACCCAATGTGTTTATCTTTTTTAGATGGGGAGAAAAATATTTCAATTACACATATTATTTTCAATCCTTAACTCCATTTTCTCAGCGGGGTAACTTAAATACACGCTTGAAGAAACTGGATGAACATGATGATTTTAGTGCCATTATTTTAGCAGCTGCAGGATTGCACCGCATGGGCTGGGAAAGCCGTATCGGTCAGGTAAGTGGAGAAAGTGTTATATTAGCACTATGTCAAGCCTACAGCATAGGGGGATAACTGTTGTTTACATGAAGAAAACAATAATGTGTGTGTGTGTATATGTGTATATATATATATATATATATATATATAAATATATGTATGTGTGTGTGTGTGTCTGTGTGTAATGAAATTAGCCTAATGCAAACAGTGTCAGGTTCTCATTTGACCAGGTTAGGATATAGTGAGATTGTTTGTCACATTCAGCTATACGTGAAAATTTGGAAATTTTTTTGCAGGTAATCCTAGCAGTATTTTGGCTTTAGTTAGATTTGAATAAGCTGCTTCAAGGCAGCTTTAATATTGGATTCCAGCTGAATATTACAAACTACAACTGGTTAATTATAACAATGTATGGTAACATAGGAAAACATTATTTCCATTCATAGCATATTATGATGTAGCAATATTTACATAATGTATATGTAGTCGCTGCTTCCTAGTTATAATTTGTGAATAGCACAGCAAGACTTACAAAGTCTGATTTACAAAAACAATTGACTCTCTGTATTTATTAATGACATGAATTCCCATACTTCCACTCAAGATATTTTTTAGTGTTATTTTATTGTGCCAACGTGTCCTATTAACTTGTGTGCAGAGTAAAGCTGCGTACACACGGCAAATTTTTCTCGCCCGATAATCGGTATCGGCCAATTATCGGGCGAAAATCTGCCGTGTGTACAGTCGGTCGTCGTCCATCGTCCGACGACCGTCCTGGCGGATCCATGGACGATGGACGACGACCGATCCTAATGAAAGGGAAGGGGAGAGCGCGCAGCAGGGTGCCGCTCCGTCGCTCTCCCCCTCCCCTCTCCATAGAGCATGAACGGTGCTGTATGTACAGCATCGTTCATGCATCGTGCAGTCTTTTCTCGTTGGAAAGGATCGTGAAAGATCCTTTCCAACGAGAAAAATTGCAGGTGTGTATGCAGCTTAAATCCATAGCCTAGGAATAGTGATCAGATTTTTTGCTACTATAGTAGCTGATTAGAGAGCTTGGTGAATAACATTGCACTGATATGGTGTTGTCTCTAGCTGGGGCTCACTTGTAGTAGAATCAAACACGTTTTTTTTCTGATAACTGCCTTAGAATTGACCTTTAAAGGAGAAACAGGGAAATTGGCTACTGTATAAAAACTTTTCCTGTTTTTCCAGACTTCTCTGGTACCAAGTTGCAACATGCAGGCTGTTGTCTTGGAAAGAGGATTAGAAACAAATCTGTGTGGTTTCTGATCATGTGATCATTATGAGCAGAGTAACACATTTTTATCTGCCAGCAATGCCGTATAACTCACCCACGTTGTTATTTTACAAACAAAAAAAGCAACACTTGCAGCAATGTGCACAATGAAAGCTTTATTCCGTTTTCTTTACTGAAGGGTTAGTTTGTGAAATATTGATCACATATTTTAGGCACATTGAAAAATCAAATTTTGTGCAATAAATTTTACCTTTAATATTTGAAATGTTCACTGCAATGCGTGGCACTATTACTACTAAGTGACATGTTTGATTATTATGGGTTAGGCCAGAGGCAGGCAGAGATCTGTTCAGATGAAAAGGAAGCAGAAAATATTGTCCTCAAGCTAGTTCCTGCTCTACAGGGTTCTGTTGATTTATTCCGCTACTCAGGCTGTGTTACTAGTATATACATGAAGACACAAACCAGCAAACATGAAATGGATTTCTCAAAAGTCATTTGCTATTTGTTAGCAAATGTTTTCATTCCTGGACCAGATCCATTCCAGGTTTGCTGGATCACCCAGCTTCGATGATGAAAGTGTATCTTCTCTAGCCTTGAAGAGCTTGGTTAAATCAGACCCATATACAGGGATACTTTGCTTTTCTTATTTTAATTAAGGCTTTCATATTGGGTAAGGGTCCCCAGTTCTAAGGCTGGGATCACATCTGTATGGCCACAGTAGCGCATACATGTTACTGTACATTGTGTTGACTTAGGATAGCCCAGTCATTTGTCCTAAGGCATAGCAGCACAAGAAACTTACACTTCCTTTGTTAGCATGTTAAGCAAATTTTACCCAAAAATGTTTTTGGAGAAAAGCATGAAGTCCAATTGTTGGTTGACATCCCATACTTACAGGACATCTGTTCAAACGGCCTAAATGTTTCCTTTCTTCTCGTAGATCCTTTCACCTGAGGAGTGCCTCTATGCAGTGGGTCAGGTAAGCATTTGCACATAGGCAGTCTTTGTTTGACTATTGAATAAATATCTGTTGATATGACTCTTTTAAGTGTGCCAGTATATCATAATAATGATTTTTTTTTTCTGTAGGGAGCTTTGGCTGTGGAGGTTAGAGCCAAAGACGAGCATATCTTAAACATGGTGTCTGCCCTTCAGGATCCTCAGACTGTTTTACGCTGTATAGCTGAAAGAGCTTTCATGAGGCGGCTGGTAAGTGAAACATATTAAAATAAAAATGCCATAGATTACAGCAGGGGCCGACATATTTTGGGCTTTAGGCCAGATATGATAGTTCGTTCCGGCCTAACGCCCCCTGGCCAATCTGGCGGGTTGCCAGCGGATCCGCCAGGGGGCGTTAGGAACTACTGGAGCCGCTGGAGCTCCGGTGCCGCCTCCTTGCAGTTGCTCCTCTATTTACCACGGCTGGCGTTGATACTTTCGCCGCCGTGGTAAATCGGGAAAGCTCCCTGCAAGTAAATCCCTCTCCTCCACAATGCATATGAAGGACAGGGATTTCAGGGGGTGTTCTCCGGTGGGCGGAGTAATTAGGGCAGGTCCGGCCTAGTGTGCTTCCACCCCTGGCTTACAGTCTTTAGATGTGTAGTTATTAGTGTAGACAATAGGAGACAGTGCGTTATTCTCAGGATTACCTGGTTAAAGCGTATCTAAACTCAGTGTTTGTACTTTACATAGAAGTGTAAACAACCCTTCTATGGAAGACAAAAATGTTTTTTGTTTTTTTTTATAAAAAAGGGTACAGCACCAACCCTCTAAGTCATAATAACTGCGGCAGAGAAAGATGAAAATAAACTGGTATATTTGTTTGGATTCCTTGTTTTTATTTTTATAAGCCATGACTTTATTATGTTAGGCACATTTTTTTGTCTCCAGCACAGATTTAACAAGGGTTTGGTTCCCTGTCCCTAAATTCTTTATTTATAAACTCTTTTATTATTAAAATCTAGAACTTTTTTATGGATATAATAACCTGACTGCAGATGATACAGTCTGTAAAAACTAATACCTATTTAATATGGATCTCCAGCCCAATCTTTTTTTATATAATGGTAAAATCCTCTGTTTAACTTTTTAGTACCATGGTGAGGTTTTACCTTCATGGTGTTTGTCTACTTCCTGTAGACATAACAAGAAGAGGTACCCCACCTTTGACAGATGTCCCCCAAATTGGTGCCATTTACGAATTCTCCTCTACTCCCATTCCAATGACAACTGTACAATGAATCCTCCCATTATATACCAAAGCTAGGGAACAAGTTTTGGCTGAATACAGAATTACCTTGACAAAAATGCAATAAATAGATTTTGTGGTATGAAAATTACCCGAACATCTGATCAGTATGTAACACAAGATGATGTATTTTCATGCAGGAGGGTGGCTGCAGTGTGCCTGTTGCTGTGAATACATTTTTACAAGATGCTCAGGTAACTCAGTGGTCATTGTATTGAACACCACAATCTTGACATTCATATGTTCTGTTTTTTTGTGTTTAGTTTTATATTTTACACATTTTTATCTAACAATTTGTGTTACCCTAGCTGTACCTCACTGGAGCTGTCTACAGCCTTGATGGTTCCGAATACCTTAAAGAGACAATGCAGAGAAGTGTTGTGTTCCCAAATGTGGTAAGGGCATGGATACAATACACTGACACCTGAACTGTATAATTATATAAAAAAACATGGATTATGTATATGAAAGCTTCAGTTATAGCAAAAATAATGTACATATATTCTATTTTTATGATCTACCCAACAGCTCAGACTTTTACATGCTTTACAATGCTATCTTCACCAGGCCATTCTTGACTGCTATGATAAATTGGCCATCTCTAGTTTAACAGGGTTTGATATTTTGGTATAAAATGTTTTTTCTTTTGACAGTTTTATCATGATTTTTATGCAAACAATATAATGTTATACAAAAAAGCAAATATTTGTTTCATAATAATTTGAATACTGGATATAGAAATGAAAGAAAAATAAAACATAAACTTAGATTTATATAAAAAAAATATATTATAGGAGTCCTAACTAGGGATTATATGAGTTTTGCAAAGTTTTTTCCAGATGTGACATTTTTGGAAAAATTAGGCTAATATTTTGCTAAGTGGTAAAAATGTATACAAAGATATTACACTGAATACATTTTATTTTATAATTTATTTAAAACTTGCCATACTTTCCCGAAGACATATTATTTTGTGCAGTATCTGTCTTTATAAAGTGGGCTTGACCTACAAAATTGGGTTCAAAATCTTTTGAGGTATAACACACTTCACACTTCTAAGCCACATTTGTATTTAATAACTTATGGTTTCCTTTGCTTTTATTGTATATTGCCAACACATCTCAGTGATCTATGTAAATGTAAAGAATCTAAACTATGTTTACATTATGCCCACAGGAAGATGAATGTCCTGATGATGATATCCAGCACGTGGGGATCACAGCACTTGGAGTATCTCATAAAGCTCTGCAAGCTGCTGAATGTTTAGGAGCAGATCTGGCTGACCTGTTACTAAGCAAGGGGGCCAAGGAGATCCTAACAGTGGCTAGACAGCTCAATGATGCCAGATAATAGTCGATCACTACAGTTCAAAAATATACACCACTTCAGCTTTGGGACTTGGATATTCTTAAACAACTCTGTCTACTCTGCTTTGTTCTACTCTGATTTTTGCCATGCATCACTGCTTTGAGAAGTATATGGCTTTGTAAATGTAGACCTGGAACTGGAATGGAGTTGGGTCTTTTTAGATTCTCCAGACAGTGATTCCTGTGCAGAAGCTAGGAGTTTCTGAGGTATCAAGATCATCTCAAGGCAAAAAATAAATAAAAAATTGAGATATCTAATTTAATTGTGCGAGAAAGTAGAATGGTTGGGTCCAGAAGTAGTCAATTACAATGTGCTGCTACTGAGGGATCCTAACATTTATCCTGAGGAAAGATGAAACAGCAATTGCCATATTTTATCCTCCCTCCTTTTACCATTGTAGTGTGAGAGCCCCATAGAAATGATTGCACTGTACCATGGGGATATACAGGGCATTCTAAAGCACTGCATTGGGTAAAAGATTGTAATTCCATACAGCCCACACCATATGTGTATTGTGTATACTTTTTTGATCAGGATTTGAACTGTATACTATAGGTATTTGACCACTTTGGTTACAAAGCTGATGGCAACATTTTATGAAGGTTTTCCGACCAATAATTCAAACCCACCAACCACTCGAAGATTGTATGTTCAGATATCGAGTTCATACACACAGTATTATTTCTCAGGTTGAGTTTGATACATATTGTGATCATGAGATGAAAGTTCTATTCACTGAAGATGAAGTGCTCAGGCATCATCACTGTGTGCTCTTTTCTGTACTTCATGCTTCCCCCTTTGGGTTTAAATCAAGCCCAAATTTAGGCAAAACTGTTTAAGGATTAAATGGAATTAGGATGATTTTGTTTTGCTGTGTGAGGCCTTGGTTGAGTCTAGCATCACTTGCTGTGCTTGTAACATCAGAAAATAAAAAGTAGTGTATGAGGTGCTTTTGTCATTGAGACAGGGAGACCAAGAGAGGTCAAAACCATTCCCTATTTTACTGACAAACTGTCTAACTACAGATCAAATTCCCACTTGAGGGATTTCCAGTTACTTCCTGCCGAAAGAGGAAGTGAGGGAAAATCCGCCCCAAGTCGGGACAAAGACTGCAAATAAAAACAGTTTTATCTCCATGTCCAAAAAAAAAAGTTTTGCCTGAGTTTTGGGCTTCAAAATAGCAAAGTTTACAGGGAAATGTCCCATATGTGCGAGCTCTGTGCTACATTTATGTACACATGTGACATGTACCTCCTTTTTCTTTTAGAAATAACATTTTCTAAGCTTGACTGAATGTTAGATGAACTATATAGTGCCTTGATATAATAATTTTGTCTTACAAATGTCATTGATGCTACAGAGAAAGAAATATATGTGGCTAGGTTGTAAATTTCTAAATAAACCCAAATTCCCCAAGCTTTGCATCATTGTAGATTGTTATTCATTTTAAAAAAAACTTGCATGTTTATTTTAACTTTTTATGGTCCTTAAAATACCACCCTACTTTGAACAACCCTCTCTCCGTCTGACCATATATCCTCTATAAAGTGAAATAAAATTGAAAGATCCATGTATGAGAATATCATTATTCAAGGTGAAGTCCTTTGGAATGCAGGACAGGCAAAATATTGTGAAGATATTCTAGCCAATTGGAAGAGGGTCTTTCCATGAGATCATGCTGTTTCATAGGACTACCACTAGGTGATGTGTGTGTAGCAAAGTATTTGTATTGCATGTAAAAGGTATGAACGTTAAATTTTAACCCAAGACCTGACCTGGTGATTGGGTTAATTTTATTGGGGGTTTGGATGGCTGTGGCTTAGGCAATAAAATGAAGGGCAGTTGTCAGCCAGTGATGGACATAGCCAACAGAGGGCCCTCTATGCAGAACTGACCTGGGGCGCCTGCAGAAGTCCCTGTTGGATAGGGAGGGTCTGAAGCCCTCAAGCAGCAGATTAATCACCTTCCTGTTTTTGTCCCTGTTATCAGCAATATTTGGCTTTATTAAAATAGTTAGCATTGAGTTCAAACCCCACCTACCAGCATGGATGCATCTTTTAGATTGAAAGCTCTTCTGGCCAGGGTCCTCTCCTCCTCCTGTTTCACTGTCTGTCATCTGCATCCCCTATTTATTGTACAGTGCTACAGTTACATAGTGAGTCAGGTTGAAAAAAAAGACATAAGCCCATCAAGTTTACCTACTAGGGAAGTAAACATATCCCAGATATAAAACCCTATGGACATAGCTGACCAGAGAAAGTAAAAAAAACCCTGGTTGCATCAGTAATATGATGGTGCTATATAAATACTGTTTAATCTAAATGTGGAGTACATGAAGCAGTAAAGCAATGTGGAGTGGGTACACTGGCAAATGTCATTTTACTTTGTTGCCATTACAGCACGTCTGCACAAAGCATCAATATGACCATATCTTTAAATCATTGCTCCTAGAAGGTGCTCAATGAAATGAAGAAAAACTTTTCTATGTAAATTCCACTGATTTGAAAATAGGGCATTGGAACAGCAGCAGTTTGATTGGCTCAGGCTCAAGTCAGTGCTATTTGTATACAAAAGGTATTACAATCTAATTAGCCTAATACATCCAGGAGTCCCACAATCAGTTGGCATATGGACTGCAGGACATTCACCCCACTACCTACTCCTGCCTGATATGTTGCATCAGTTACCTTAAAGATGACCACAATATATTCTGCTGAAGCAGGCGCTCAGTGCTATTAAATGCTTCAACACTACATTGTTGGATATTTGAGCTGGATCACAGCCACTGGCATAGAAGGGCACCATATACCTTACAGCTGCCGTGCAGGAGGAGCTCGCCATCCATTACCATTATGCACATTGGAGGCACTGTGATCGGCAGACACAGAAGCTGAGCCACAGAAAGAATATGGCAATGGAAGCCACTCTGGAGGAACCAACAGCCACTGGGGGCCTAGAAAGATTGTCAGATACATGCAAGGCACCTTAAAGCATACCTAAACTCAATTTTCACCTTACATAAAAGGTTAAAAAAAAAGTGTTTTAAGTGCAACACCCTTTAAAAAAAGTGCAGTACCACCCCCTCTTAATTCTCTATCACCTAGGCCAGGGGTCAGCAACCTTTACTATCAAAAGAGCCATTTTGCCTCTTCCACTAAAGAAAAATAGTCTGGAGCCGCAAAACATAACACAGTTTATAAACTTTTAAAAGTTTTAATATTTTTTTTAATTTTACCTGTTACAACAAGCGTGCATGTGTAGGCCTACTTTGAAATAAATTAAACACTGAACTATGCCCCTAGAAGCCTCCAGCTTCTAACGTATCATCCTGTTACATTAGAAGCTGGAGGCAGATTTTTTTGATGGGCAGAGTTCTTTATGTTCTGATGATACCCCCTAAAATTTAATTTAGGCTGTCACAGGTGTCCCCCACTTGCACCTACATTTTTGGTTTTGTACATCTCCCCATTCCAGAGGAATTGGGGTTCAAAGGAGGGGGATGTCATTGTACACACCCATTTGTACACACCCCGTGGTAGATTTTTTTCATTAGAACACTGGATAGGGAATCCCCCTCCGCAGTGTCTTGGGAGGAAGGGGATCCCCCATCAGAGATCTCCCCGCAGCAGCCGAAGGGAGCCACAACAAGGAGGCTGAAGAGCCGCAGGTTGCAGACCCCTGACCTAGGCAATTGAAAATGATTAGGAGCATAGCCTCCTGGGATACCTACATTGCACATCCCAGGAGTCTTGGCTGCTCCTGCCCAAGCACATGAAGCATGCATGGAAGGGGCCCTTTGGCAAAGAAGGAAAGAAATTGCCAATCCCACACATGTGCAGTGAGATCAGCAAGTTATATTGATTATCTACATCACCCGATCTCAGGTGGTGGTAAAACAGTAGATGGCCCCTAGCACGTCGGCCTGAACACAGATAGCGGGACAACACGGGACCCGATGGAAGAAACCTCCAGACCGATCTGTGGGATTGAAGACAAGTTTTTGTTTTAGGTTTACTTCCTAATACAAAGCCAGGGGTAAGCCACGGTTAACCATCATCCACAACATTCTGCCCCACAATGCAACCCCTGCACCACTACCCACTGGGCTCTATTCCTAAATTTGAATCTTGGTAACACCTTGCCAGCCACTTGAGGACTTGCAGCAGATACCATGTGTAGTCTTCCCATGTGGAAACTTCCTGGTATGAGGAAGCAGTAAATGTTACAACCTCACAGCCAATGAGAATAATTACTCAGTGACGGCAATTGTGGATTGGTAATAACAGCCACTGAAGGCTTGTGCACACTAATGGTCTGCCATCCTGAAAATGCTTCTACCCCTTAACAGGTCCCTACACCCCACCTATAAAAACTCTACACTATGTTGGTCTAATGCCCCACTTCCCAGTAACATTGGATTGTCTACAAGTTGCTGCCTTACCTCTACCTGGGATGGAGAGCCACGTGACTAACCCCCCCCCCAATACAGCAGCGCGGTCTGTATGCCATAGTTTATACTATAATGCCCCGGGTATACCCAGCACTTGTTGAAGTCTGGCGCCACATAGCGGCAGTATCGAGCTCTTTCTAGATGCCTTGGTGGCCCTTATAAGGGCCTTTGTGTAAATGAATAGGGTGAGGAAGGATTTAGTAGTCTTGGGACTGCTGGGAGCTCTTCTTCCCGGAGGTTTTACCGGCGGGAGCGGCAGTGCCGGAGGTCTTCTTGGGCAGCAGTACGGCCTGGATGTTGGGCAGCACTCCTCCCTGAGCGATGGTCACCCCACCCAGAAGCTTGTTCAGCTCCTCGTCATTGCGGACGGCCAGCTGCAGATGGCGGGGGATGATGCGGGTCTTCTTGTTGTCTCTGGCGGCATTACCAGCCAACTCCAAAATCTCAGCGGTCAGATATTCC
Source organism: Pyxicephalus adspersus (assembly GCF_032062135.1). Lineage (NCBI taxonomy): Eukaryota > Metazoa > Chordata > Amphibia > Anura > Pyxicephalidae > Pyxicephalus > Pyxicephalus adspersus. The sequence goes on along the minus strand of NC_092868.1, from coordinate 31,223,372 downwards.
AGCACGGCGGCCAAGTACACGGGGGCTCCAGCACCGACCCGCTCGGAGTAATTGCCCTTCCTCAGCAGCCTGTGGACTCTGCCGACAGGGAACTGCAACCCGGCTCTAGATGATCGTGACTTAGCTTTCGCCTTAGCCTTGCCGCTTGTCTTTCCTCTTCCAGACATATCTGCAAACTCTTCTGCTTAGAAGTACGAATGTGAAGGGAAGCGGTAGTTCGATGTTAATATAGGCCCCTGTGCTCTAACCTGATTGGCCAGATTTGAGCGGGCTTCTAAACCTTTTTAAGAAAACGCGTCACATTGGTTGTATTTTCTATCCGGTATGTAAAACCCCCCTATTAGCCAATCAGTTAAAAGCGCGGTCTAACTTAAATTCCTGACCGCCCGTAGATCGAGTCCGCGCTGCTTTTTCATTGGATGGCGATTTTGTTTCATTTCTTCATAGAATGGAACTGAGAGCGCGTGCCGGCATGTGTGAGGAGATTTGTACCACGTGGGAGGTGCAGGCGCCTCATTGTGTGTTATTGATATTCACACATGAAATAAATACATTTATTATGAATGTTCCTGAGTTTGTCAACCCTCCTCACACACAATGCTTGTTCAATGTAAATCCAGGGCTGTGAGGGAACTGCCTATATACCAATAAGGACTATAGAAGAAAACATTGCATATGCATTGTCCTGTCTATGGACACTATTAATATATTTATGTTTGTATCCAGGGGTGTAAATCTCCCAAAACCCAGCGAGTTCCCTTCTATAAAGTCATGTCACACACCAGAGCAATGGTTGCCGGTCATATTTACCTAAAGGAGCACCTGAGAAATAAACAAATAAAATAAAACAATTGGATGAGAATCGGTATTCATGGAGTGACTGTTGTAATGGTGGAAACAATACTGAAGCTTACGGCTTGGGAACGGTTACCTTATACAACCTAAAACTACATTGACGTCACTCTGCGCCTCACTTGTTTCTCCGTCTCTAGTATAGTTCTGTAATTTAGTGCAATATGAAGGTGAAAATTGTCATTCAGAGAATAGGAATTTATTAGAATATTATTTTTGTTTTATTATTAATAATTTTTTCTGCGTACCACTGGTTGGCGACCGCTGCACTAGATGATTGTTTTGGATGGAATTGTGGCATGTGTGCAGCAATTACCCAATGCCCTTGACAAATCATCCCATGAACAATAATGAACAACCAAGCAAGTCTGACTGCTGTGCACATGCACGCTTGTCCATTCACCTATCACTAGAAGATCATTTCCAGCTACAGTTTACATTCTGTAGGGAGCCTCAAGCATGCGCAGGTAGGCGTAGGAAGCCAGGATACCACAATAGATCCGGTCTTCCCCTGCTGCTACAGGGGACTAAATGAAATCCAGCGCTTCCGCGTGGAATTACAACGTCACAGCCAATGGAGATGTTAGATGATTGAAGCGAGAAAAGAAAAGGAAAAATGTGTCAGGGTCTGAGACAGAATGAGGACAGCTGAGTGTATTTAAAAATTATGATCAGGCAGGTAAGGTTATTTTATTGCGGACGGGACATTGGCTATATCTTTTGCAATAAAGGACCTGCAATTTTTGATTTAAGGGTTTGCCTGGGGGGGAAATGAATGAGAAAGGTGACCTGCTCCAGCAGGATTCCTACTCTTCATGTGACTGGAGTGCCTTCTCATTGTGCCTGGACCAGTTATAGCTCTCATACCGACATACCGCCTCCAGACCAGAATGATAGACGGCGGTGATGGACACCAGCTCACCAGGGAAAAATGAATAAAAGATGTATATACATTTACATATCATACTTTTTGAAAAATGGACAGGTAACCCTAATACCATGGTCAAAGCTTATTTATATTACACACCTCATGAAATAACATCTCACATGTTACTTATATACATTCTGAACTGCACCCCCAAGTGTCTCTCTTGCCTTGGCACACATTTTGTGCAGCGGTAAGGTCTTTCACCACTGGACATGCTTAATATGCATAAAATGCAACTTCTTTATGTAGATTGCATTGACTTGAAAGTTTGTCTATCACACTATGCAGCTACAAAGTTTGATTGTCTGAATTTAAAGGCATTGGTATTTGCATACTAAAGGCAAATGGTTTGCATCTCAATAAGGATTTCTAGACAACACACAACACCAGATAAGAGAAAGAACTTGTGATATAAGAACTGGCTGGAAGACAGCAGGATGTAATGCACATCGTAGCCCCAAACTCTACAAGGTAAATTCTAATAGCAATTAGATTGAAACCTGAACAACATAAAGCAGCAAAGTGGTGGGCATGTTTAATAGGTTCTTGTACACTGCATTCCCTCTCATATCTGAATTCAGCGGAATGTTCATTTAAGACATACCAATTACTTTTGTATGAAAATTGCACTGAACTAAAAATGGGTCAAATTCTGCAGTTTGAGTTTGATTGGCTCAATTTGAAGTCGGTGCTATTTGCATTACAAAAATATATTTGTTGCATAATAATTAGGTATCTCTATTCAGAAGGCTGGATGGTCAATCAGCTTTGTCCATGTGATATTCATTGTGGTAAGGACAATCAATACGAGACTTCATTTACCAGCATCACAGTGGATACCAAGATCCTGCATGAGAACGGACGTGTAGTCAAAGGAAGTAGGCGGTGAGCAGTTGTCTGACCTGAATCTGTTACTAGGAAAATAAAAATGGAGAGGTCCTGGCAGCATAAAGAGATGTACAGCTTCTCAATGAGGTTTTGACTTGTTTAAATTTCACAAAGGCCATACTTATAATTTAAACCAATAAAAAAAGATTGTTTGATTTGGGGTTTAGTTGGCCGTTACAGTGTCCTGTATATTTCAGATATGTTGTACTCTTCTGTCTGGAGGTGAACCTACCTCTAGATATAAGAATCCAGTTCTCCAATTTAGCAATAATCTCATGTCTACCATCTCCAGATCACATGGCAACATATATAACTATGTACTTTATTACCTGCTAAGATATTTAAATATTTGAAGGTATAGAAAATGAACAGCTGTTTGAGAATCGGGATATGGGAATTGAAATAGAGAAATATCTAATAGAGATATAGAAAAGGGGGATGTGTTTTAGAGGGGTAGAAAAGGTGTACTTGAAAATTGAGCATATAGATCAAGGCTGTATGAACAATATAGGATGTTAGACTATCAACAATAATATGCATTACAGGGGCAGAGATAGGCTAAAGGGTTGGACTAAGTTGTCACCCTTCAAGTCCAAGTCATTGGCACCACATCCCAAGTCAAATCTCATGTCACCAAGAATTCATCCCAAGTCAAGTCACTTCATTTATCACCATATAGAAACAGAGCTCTGATCCTGTTCTTGAGCACAGGATCGCTAAGTCCACGGCTTTCAACTGACAGCTGAAGGGGGCAGAGAGGAAGGCAGTGAGGCTTCTGTAACACCGCCTTCCTCCCTGTCCCCTTTAGCTGTCAGCAGAGAAAGCCAGAAGTCACGTCGCTAGGCAAAATCCCCAAGTCGAGTCGCAAGTCGTTCATTAGGCAACTAAAGTCAGACTCGAGTCCAACCTCTGGACATAGGGAGGTGCAATGTGCCACTGCACAAGAGCCCCAGACCCTCCTCAACCAACACGAACCCCCACATCAATTCAGCACAAGTGCCCATTGCTGGTTACATCCGCCACTGCTCCACTGCAACGTAAAGTTGGTTTATTATAGTAAAAGGATGACGTGATATTGCACAATAATTATGGTTTAGTGAGAGATATTAGATAAGAGAAAAATTGAATAAGACAGGCCATGATAGCTGGAAGAAATCAATAGGGGTCGGTAAATTAGGAGACATTAAATAATTTTTAAAGCAATATTCCACTTTAAAAAAAAATACAATTATACACTAAAAAGTGTAAAGTAGCTGTTACAGTAACATTCTCCATCACTCCATAGCTATTCTCTGCAAAGTGTTACCATTAGATCACACCCTCCTGGGTTCAGAGCCACTTCTTCTAAGTTGAGGTTTTCATGCACTCACACCCCAGGGCAGTGTCATCCATTGGCTTGGCTCAGTGTTCCCCTGCTGAATGTCATACAGTAAGATACAGGTGCAGAGGTAGGATCAGTGATATCGATTGCATCATAAATATTCTAATGTTCATTTCAGCACCTGAACAATACTACAAAAATTCCTAATAATATAAAAAATAATTTGTATAATTGTCATTGTATTCTGATCATGCACCAATTTACAGGCAAGAAAAGCTTCCAGCTTTTATTAGAAATGAAGGCTGTAGACATGAGGTCTACACTCCAGAAATGCTCACCAAGATTCAGTATGTTTAGATACCAAATCCATACAGCCTATGCCTCCCTTTTTAGAAGGGCCGCATGAGGGTGATTTATTGTTTCCATAATAACATAAAAAAGTATGGCAAGCGTATATGCAAAAATATGAATAAGATTAAACGTCAACAATAAAATATTACTATATTAACTCAAAATGAACAATAGAATAGTTTTTCTGATGAAAAATAAAACGTTCCAAACATGTAAGAGATAAAATAAAAAAAAAACAATTGCATATTTCTTCAGAAGTAAACTGTTTTTCCTTTGTTTTTCTTCAGCACAGATAGATCTCAGTAGCAGAATCCCTTCCAGGCATTGGACATCTAATTCTCAATCTTTAGAGCACTTGTACAGGAACAGGTAAGTCTCAGTTCTCAGTATTTGTAAGTGTAGGTGCTCCTTAGACAGACATGCTCCTATTGAACACCATTATTTGTGATGAATTTGGCATCACCAAGTCCATTGTAATGGTATTACTTAGGTGGTTAAAACAAAGCACAGCAGGACCAGAAAGATTCATGTTGGCCATCAGACATCATAGAAAAGGCGAACCAATTGATATCGGATTAGAAAGGCGCTGCAACTTCCTAAAACCTACAAGGAAAAAAAAATGGTATACAATTATTTGAATTACCATTTCCAAATAGATTAGGGGGAAAAACAGTTGTTTACTATGCACCTAATTGTGTATTTAGTTTAGAGTTCCTCAATTTTATGGAGCCAAGCAGCCCAATAACATTTGCCATTTTTAAAAGGGAGAACACCAAGTGAGAGCAACAATAGAGACACTATTAATGTTGGAGCTTCTGTGCTATATAGCGTGTTTCCCCGATGATAAGGCATCCCCATCAAATAAGCCACCCCCAAATTTTTTGCTCAAAAAATTAAAATAAAGCACCCCCCGCAAATAAGACACCCACCGATACCTGCCACTGTGTGCCTCCTCGATGCTGGCTGCAGTGCAGAGTGAAACTGAAAGTAACTTCAAAGGACAAGCAAGCTGCTGATCCCTGCCCTAACAGAGTCTGTTACCCGGCCGTAGAAGCCAGAAAAAAGTGAGTCAGTGAGCAGAAGGGGACAATGAATGGCACAGAGTGATCAGAAGGGGACAATCAATGGCACATGAGTGATCAGAAGGGGACAATCAATGGTACAGAGTGATCAGAAGGGGACAATCAATGGTACAGAGTGATCAGAAGGGGACAATCATTGCATAGAGTGATCATGAGTGATTTTCAACAATAAATGTGTACTGTAGTCTTCTTCATGGAAAACTAAGACATCCCCCTGAAAATAAGACCTAGGGCATATTTTGGCATTTCAAAAAATATAAGACAGTGCCTTATCATAGGGGAAACAGGGTAAGTTTCATGTCTGCATTACCTGTATAATAAGTAACACTATTGTTAGGATCCTCTCATTTGTAGGCCCAATTAGTTTCAGCACAAAGTTTATCAGAGTCATGTTATTTATTTCCATATATTCTTCATCACTCTTATATCGTTTGACATCAATCACGTGTAGAGTTTCGGCAACCTAGATGAATACATCACAGAAAAAAAATAAAAAAAAATCATACTATAATTAATACTAACACTAATAAACTCTTTTTTGTTCTTTGTTTTTAATAGTCTGGCCTAATTTCCCATATGCCCAGTGAGAGACAAGCACATCAGAGAGAATGAGTGACTACATAGAAAGTCTGAGTTCACTCAGTGCTGCATATCCTGGCAACAAACACTTACACTGCGCATGCACAGCTCAGAGATTTTCACAGTTTAAGGTAGTGATTGGGCAGCTGAGTATGTTTTATTGCAGAAGAGACATTGTCTGTCTCTTACTGCAATTAAACACTGCCCGTTCACAAATTCTTAAAGTGAAACATTTCTATACAAACTTTTCTGTTGTTTAAAGTATTTGAAAGTATTAAAAATAGCATTTTTATTTAGCACTTTTACAAGCTAAACTGAAGCCAAGGAACTGGCATTTTCAGAGGGGAAGCAATGGCAGCCCATATGTCTTCTTGTCATTTTCTCTTAAAGTTTATAAAGCTTTTTAATCTCGGTGTAAAAAAAAAAAAAAATGCAAAAAGCGGTAACCCCGAGTCACACTCAGGGTAGATAAACCTATAGGAAACAATAGTAAATCGCTACTTACCTGATCCGCTGTTGTCCCGCCTCGTCCTTCTCTGCGATGTCCGTCTTCCTTCTTCCTCCGGCCGGCTTCCTCTGCACTCAATGAGTCACTGGGGAGTTCCCGGTGACATTGGCACGTGCAGACATTGCCGGTGGGGCGGGAGATTCAAATCCATTTGTATTGCATTCAATACAAAATAACTGTATTGAATGCAATACAGTGGATATATATGTGTAAAAGCAGTACATTGAATTTCATGAACATTTATTTTACAGTATAATATATTAGTAGGAGTATATTATTTTTTTATTCATTTAATTTATTATTTTGACATGATTTTGTGTTTCAAACTTTATTATACTCATACCATTATATTATACTGTAAAAAACGCTTTTAGACATATAAAACCAGACAGAAATGAACCGCCCAGGAGGTTAATCTACACTTATTTTCAATTTGACATAAAGGTCAGAAATGTCACTATCTTTTGTCAGTGTCAACATTTGGGCACAAAACGCTTGTGTAAATTTAATTTTAAATTACCTTTACAATCAACGCTCCAAGTTGTGATAAATCTTTTGATTTGAATTTGGAGTAACTCATTGTAAGCTTTCCTGTTTGAGGATCAAACCTGGAAAAAAGGAACCGGCCATTAGTGCCAGTTTGTAGAATTTTTAATCTGTGATATGCTGCAACAACTATTTTTCTGCAAGTAACTATAATGTGTGAGACATTAGCGACAAAGTCATAATAGAAGATATGCTATTACCTTGGAAGCCGATGGCGTGGACATGGGATTATGTGCAGTAACTGTGGCAAAGAGTAAAGGAAATTAAGGACTTGTGGTATGAAGAAGAGCAACATAGTTTTACTGAAGTGCCCAACAATGCCAACAACAGCAAAGGTCATACCAGCAAAGTAACAAAAAGTATCACCAACAAAAACTTTGGAAGGGTACCTAAGACAAAACAAAATATATATATTTAGAGACAGAACCATTGAGAGAACAGATTCTAAAACAATATAAATCAACCTGTGTCTATTAAAAATACTGACAACTTCTGGCTGAATGATGAAGAATTCTGAAGTAAAACATCCAGCTTACCTTAGAGAAGTTTATTCTGTTAAAATTTTGCCTTTGGTGCCTCCTCCCCATCCCAAGGTAAAATATTTTATTATTTTTTGACCCAGTGAGATAATTTATTAGTCCCAGCAATGCAGGCAGATGATGGTTTGTGGAAAGTTCCCGTCAGGATGCTTTATAAAGCTTTCTGAACCCAGAAGCTGTTGTAACACCCATTTGATGAGGCGACACCATGTTTGAAGAAAAATTACATTTTATGAATGAAAGGGGCAGGCTCTGACTGGGAGTAGCTATGTGCAGTGAAATCAATGTAGTTTACCTGACTTGAGAAAAGTACAAAGATTGCACAGCTGAGCCCTGCTTTAGGAATGTTGGTTCCTTGGCTGTCGTGCTGATACTTTGGCTTTAGTGTTTTCTGAGTTTCTAACTTGGAACAAGTATAGAGATAGGTAATTGTAATTTGTACCCTTGGAGGTTTGCTTGTTCCATGTGACAAACTATCAAAGCTAGACACAAACAAGGATTGTTAAAACAGAGTCAGCCAGCAATGGCACCCCCATACTTTTTTTAAAATGGTCAGTATAAGGTAAGCAGGGTGATCAAACTTGTGAGCTGAGAAGTCCCTAAACTAATGTGTAGCAAGAAACTTGCAGTTCACTTTAGCTATGTAGCATGAGGGAATCTGGATGTTTTAAAATCACAAAAAAACTAATAAAATTAACATTTTTTTTTTTTAGATTAAGATGTCAAAGTCTCTAATGTAATGGTAATTATATTAAGGTTGTTGAGACCTGGATCTAAGAAATCATTAAAATAAAACACATGCTGTTGAGTCATTAGTACATAAATGCATGATATACAAAACAACTTCAGAAGTAGATCTTACCAGTTATGGTACAGTAATCCCAGGGTTGTGAAGAAAAATGGAATAAGAAAATAAAGTGAAAAAAGATGATCGTCATGGCAGTCACCTATTATAGAAAAGATCAGACAACTGTAAGAAAGGAGAATTATTTAAACCTACAAATAATAATAAAGGACTTTAATACAAATGCAACATTCATTCTCACACATTTGTCTTAAAGGATTGATGTGAGGGCCTTAATTTGGAGGATCTAAGGCTACGTACATATGTGCAATAATTGTCATTGGAAAGGATCTTTCACAATTCTTTCCAATGACAAACAACTGCATGATGCACGAATGAGAGCTGTTCTGCTCTATGGACAGGGAGAACGATGGATCAGCACCCTGCTGCGCTCTCTTCCCTTCACTTTCATTACAATCGTTCCTTGTCCACGGATCCGCCTGGACGGTCGTTCGGATGACGAGCAAAATGTACACATGCCAGATTCTCATCCAATATCCTGAGGCGATTATCAGACGAGAATCATCTGATGTGTGTATGTAGCCTAAGACTATCTCTATCCAAAGAGAATAATTCAGATTTGTATATCCTTAGAAGAGTTATTTCCCACAAAGTAGGAGTTTAGAAGCAGTTCATACATCTAATAAAATGTTATATATTGAAAACACTTAAGTCATTGACTCACCATTGAGCTCTGCAATGTTAAACAGAATGATAGAGCCAGCTATGATTAAGGATTGACCAGCTTCAAGACCATTGATTCCTGCCAAAATGTTGATGGCATTGGTACAGAAGACTGCTAGCATACCCATATAAACATAGTAAAGAATACCTGCAGAAGGAAAATAAAAAATAATATAGTACACTGGGAAAGAGCAAAAACTAAAATACTTTGGTCAGTATATAAGATGTGCTACAATCCGAGACTCAAACTACAATTGTGATTTATAAAGTTATTCCTCTTCGTAGTAACAAATTAAATTTAAATATGGATCCTCCCTTTATGCTTTGTTTTTGTACAGATAAGTCTGGTAACATGCTTGTAGTATACATGATACTATTGCTGACTTCCCAATAAAACTGATAGCTGCTGTCCATTTTACTTTCTAAAATACAGACCTGAAGCATATCAAAGTGTATATGAAGACATTTTTATCTTTTGGTTAAAGCAAAAAAAAGTTCATACCCTTTGTCAAGTGTTTAATGCTGCCAATGTCTCTGCTGGAAGGATTCACCATTTTTGACAGAAAAAGGAAAGGGAAACCCTTGAACTTGGCTGTCATCAGGAGAAATAGGTGAGGGAAAAATCCTAATGGGAGCAGCTGTTCCAAGAACAACTCTGGCATAAAAAGTTTTTCACTTTGAAGAAACATTCCATCATTACCTTTAGGCCAAAGGAAACTGGAAAAAACAAAAATAACTCACTTGCCTTTACTTTCGCAGATCTATCAATCCCTCAAGAGGTTGTGTCCTGTGTTGTCCCGGTGCAGAGGAATCGTTTGGCCCCGCCACCTTTTTTGCCCTTCTGCCTACGGGATCGGGTGACGTAAATGGGGGGGGGAGGGTGCGATCTCACTGCATATGTGTGAGATCTGCATTTTTTTTGCCCAACTAAGAAAAAATCCCAGCCACAAGTCTCCTGGGATTCATGACTATCCCAGGAAGCTTTGTGCTCCCGTTCTGCGATCAAGACAGAAAGAGGAAGGATTTTACTCTCTACTTTTTTTTTTTTAATTTCATTAGCCGTCACTATCAGAGAACACTGTCCTTGCCTCTGTGTCTATGCGTGTCACCACTTATAGAATAAAGCTTACTCACCGAGATCCACATGAAGCCCCAGAAGAGGTCTTAATGGCTTGGGTACTACAATGGTTGTGTTACCGAATGTTATAAAGTAGACCATGAGAAGCGGCAATGACGCTGCAGTGGGCAGCAGCAACTTGTGTCTCCAGCGCAAGTTTAAGACATCGTCCGCAAAACCCAGAAAGATCATACAGCAAATGGCAAGTAATGAGCCAATAAGAGCCACAAACTGGAAACGTCAAAGAGAAAAAGTGAGAAGATGCATGACAAAAAAAAAAAGAGCAATGGTCTGTCTCTGCATGTCAGATACAAGTCACACAAAAGCATGTTTTACTCCAACGTTAACTTAGATTGTTTATTTTACATGTAATTTAATTAAACTTTAAGTGGTAACAGAGCTCAAGCATGCAGCTTCTATAAGCCTGCAATTCTTAACCACAGATTGATAGGGGTTCCTTTAACAATTTTCACCTCTCAGGTCAGTGTAATCGACACCAATGATCTTTTTGGATATCTGTAAGGAAGGCATTCTTCTCACTGTCCATCATGCTAATATACAATGAGTTGTAGATCTTGTAATTATAGAAGGGGTTCCTTAGGACCTGCAGGGTATTTCAAGGGTTACCCCATGTCAAAAGGTGGAGAAACACTGCTGTAAAGTATCAGACGAGAAGTCTGATCTGCAATGTGTGGCAAGTGACAGAACACTTATATTTACTGTGATCATATAGAATTAAATCTGATTGGTTGCTTTGGGATATGCATCACCCTTGCTATAAAGAAATAATGATATTTCACAGTTAGAACAAAGTAAACATTTACCTCATCGTGTGGGAATTCTCTACACTTTTCTTCAATAAAACAGCTCAAGAAGGGAACAGGAATGAAGAAAAACAAGATAAGTAAAAACACCGCCCCACTGATCACACCTTGAGATTCTGGGCTATTAAAACAAAAAAAGACAAAAACAGTTTATTGACATGTATACAAGATGACGGAAATTGTTCATTAATAAATTATTCACCTTCATCCATCTTATGTTCAGCCTTTATGAGAATTGTCTTGTTTCTAGTCAGAAAATGTTTGGTTATTTAGTTTTAAAATATCTTCTGATGTTTCATACTTACATTTTCAGCTAAAAGGATTATTGCTAGAAACTCAAACTCATATTTACACATGTAAAGGAGTCAGATGAGGATCCCATCACCCCCTCTCCAACTGCTCTGCTCAGGGAAGACTCATTGTTCATTGTGTGTAAAATGCATACAGGATTAACCCCCCTGGTGGTATTCCCGAGTGTGGCTTGGGGGGGAAAAAAAACCTGCTGAAAGCGGTAACCCCAAGCCACAAATTAAAAACAAAAACACTTTCCTGGTCTCATCGGCATCCTGCCCGTCAGATACCAATATCTTGAGCAGCGTCCTCTTTCTCTGATCTTCCGCTGGCGAGTGCACGGACGTTCCCAAGGAGTTCTCGTTGACGTCGGTGCATGCAGTGCGGAGTGGCGGGAAATTCAAAATATTTTGCATTGGATTCAATACAAAATAACTGTATTGAATCCAAAACAAAGTAATCATTATAATATATATACTACTGTACAGTTATATTACAGGTTTCAGTATTTTTATGCATCCTTGTTTTAACAGATGTTTGTGTTTTTTTCCTTAAAGTTTATTATTAAATATTGTACATACTTTATGAGTTATGCCTAAGAATTATAGGCCTACAATGTAAAATAAATTTCCATGCGCAAAAATGTGCCATTTTAGCATAAACATACTGACATATTTACACCACCAGTGAGGTTAATGGATGGGGGATCATTCCCATTATAGGTTTGTGGTGCTTTGTGCACAGGTGCTCCATACAAATGGGGTGTATGGTGCACATTGTGTGGTAATATACAGCAATGCCCTGATTTGCCACACATCACATTCATGCCATTGTTTACATGTGCCAATGCAACAATCTAATAGAAAGGAGCCCTAACACCCAATATACATGAAACCTATATTGTCAGCAATCCATTTCAGCTTCGGTTTCCATACAATCAGTACAATTATATTTGTCATAAGCTCTGATCAATAAAAATATATACAGCTCTCATTTCCCACTGGAGCTATAAATACAAAGCCAGCCATAGTGTCCCCCTGATCATTATACAGGGCTCATACAGGGCTCTGTGCTGACCCCCTCATAGCACTGATTGCTATACATTGTATATCTGTGCAGAGCTGTCATCACAGTGCTGTCAGTGTGTGTGCTCCTTACACTGGCGCTCTGCTGGATTTGTTCATATCGATCCCATAAAGTTTAGCGGCGATGAAATGCTCCTTGAAGGCGGGGATGAGCATGGCAGTGGCCAGGCCGCCCAGGACAGAGCCCGTTAGGTTAACAAGCAGCGGCACGATCGCCATGGCAGAGGAGAGCTCACTTCTCTTCCTGCTTCCGCCCCTGTCAGCGTTTGTTATGCACACGTGTTTCTAGCCGGGTTGGCGTGCAAGGATACTCTGACCTGCGTGCTCGCCCTCGTGCTCGCCCCCGCAGTTCCCAATCCGCATTGCGCATGTCTAGTGTCCCGCGCCTGGCATTACCATGGTGACAGTTATTTACAGTGCCTCAGCCAAACCAAAATTCCACAAAAATATGTGGAAATAGGAGCACATTTGTGGTTAAAGTACAGTCAGGCATTTTTTTACCCTCGGAAACCTTCCAGTCCTGTCTGTTAGGTGGGATCTGTATTAGAAATGCTTCAGATGCCGAAAATTCAACTTTTGGATGCAAATTACACTGACTTGAAAATGGATTGTGCAGCTGTAGAATTGTTATCTTATTAGGCATACATATTCTGTACACACATATGGATTCAGGTGGAATGGGCAAATGTTATTATTAACTAATATCTATATAGCACCAACATATTGCAGAGCGCTTTACAAAGTCCATAGTCCTTCAAAGGGGCTCACATTCAATAAAGCAGCCTTGGTCCCCTATCCCTTAAATTGACATTAATTAGGATTACAATTGGCCAAAAAAAAAAAAATCCTCTTTGTATTGTGTGAATAAGTGTGGTCGGGTAAATCAGGACTAAACTTACATCTGTTCTCCCTCCATCACTGACTCCTCATCCGATTCTTATTCAGGTTTTCCTCTATCTTGTTTGGCCAGGCCGTGATGATGGAACTCTGTGTATGTCCGTCCTTGCTACACATGTACACGAGTTCATTCATTCTCAGCACCCAGGAATGATGGGATCGTAGTCTGTACATACAACACAAGTTTGTGAGCAAGTAAGTTTATTGCAGAGGGGACATGGCCTGTCTCTTATAGCAGCGATCGCCAACCAGAGGAAAATTGTGGTGGTCCGCAGCTCTGTCCCCCGTATGGACACGACCCGCTCCCATCGCAGGCTCAGACCTGCTTGCTAAACATCCTTGGGGGACAGTAGCGCAGGGCTGTGGACACAACTTTTGTCCCCCCAAGATGTTTAGCAAGGTCTGAGCCTGCGGTAGGAGAGTGGACCGGTTCTGGCATCATGACGTTACTCTGGGGAAGCTTTTTCACCTTTGAGTTACACATGCGCGATCCAGATTCCGTGAATTTAGTGGTCCGTGAGGTCTAAAAGGTTGGCAACCACTGCCTTATACCGTGTTTCCCCGATGATAAGGCATCCCCATCAAATAAGCCACCCCCCCCCCCTGATTTTTGCTCAAACAATTAAAATAAAGCACCCCCGCAAATAAGACATCCTCCGATACTTGATACTGTGTGCCTCTGTGTGACTCCTCGATGCTGGCTGTAGTGCAGAGTGAAACTGAAAGTAACTTCAAAGGACAAGCAAGCTGCTTGATCCCTGCCCTAACAGAGTCTGTTACCCAGCGAGTCAGTGATCAGAAGGGGACAATGAATGGCACAGAGTGATCAGAAGGGGACAATCAATGGCACATGAGTGATCATGAGTGATTTTCAACAATAAATGTGTACCATAGTCTTCTTCATGGAAAAATAAGACATCCCCCTGAAAATAAGACCTAGGGCATATTTTGGCATTTCAAAAAATATAAGATAGTGCTTTATTATAGGGGAAACAGGGTAGTATATTTAGAGGTAATTCTTTACTAAAATCATCCATATTTGCCTACCAACACATTCTCATTGGTCAGTAAGGCTGCCCATCAGCGAGATGGACCAATAGGAATGTAGGGTGAACAGAATGTAGTAAGAAAGTTTGAGCTAAGAAGTGTTGGAGTTCTGCCTAATCAGACTGGTGTGATAAAATAACCAGTTAGGGGATAGAGGGAGAGCTGTAATACATGCATGCACAAATTCCACACTGATTATCTGACCTTTTTGGATCCCTGTTATGTGAAAATGGTAAATTCCTATATAGAGCACATCTCTTAGTAAATATACATTATTACATTTCCCTGGGGGTCAGTCTAATACCCTAATCCATGATCTTCCAGTCTTCTTACCCTCCTTATCCTGATGATGACCAGTCCCCTGTTGACCGGTCCCCTGGGGTCCCCCTTCTTGCTGATCTCTGACCAGTCTTGTCACCGCCCCTTTTGCCAACATCAGTGCTGACGGTCATGTGATCAGAATAGAACATGGCTGCTGGTCCTGTATTGTACATGAGGCCATAGGAATGGCACTTTGTATTCCAGAGGAAAGGAGAAAGAAGTGGGGAAGGGAGTTCAGGCTGTGCTATTATTTTTATATTACTGCCCTAAGTTTACTCATTCATATAAAATAACAAAACAATGTGCGCAATAACAACCACAACATCTAATGAAAGACAACATGTGAGTTGTACTGCGCTACAGCCTGGGTGTGATGTACCAGACTATAGCAGTTCCTTGGGCTTGCATTCTAAATACACAGCACCACTAATCATACATTACCACACATTATGGTACAACACGGGATTTACTATTTGTTATCCATAAGTAATAATGCTCAGATTTGTCCAGGATGTGGCAAATTCTGAACCACCACTAAACCTGGGAAAAATGGATCCTGGACAGATTTAAACCAAACACAAACAATGTTTCCAGCTGTTAGGGTGCACAGCAGTTCCTATCAGATAATGGAAACTCTGCCCGCTCTGTACCCTAACAACAGGCCCACAGCTGCCTGCAGGTGGTCGGTGTACACATCAGTTGACCCCATTGTTGAGGTCATGGACAGGGAGCAGCAACGTGCTGTGAAAGGCTGAATACATTTTCAGTAAATATCAGGGTTATTCTGTCTTTTTAGATGATAAATCAAATCCTGGATGTTCAGGTAGTGTTGCTGTTTACATTCAGAGTCTGGACATTAACACTACCCATAATGCAGCAGTGTGAATGAAGCCTAACAAAAGACCTTCTACCACACAAAGTCCCCATCATCTCTGCCCCTTATAGATGAGGATGGTGTGTATACTGCTGACATCCAACCAATTGCAGGCACAGTCACACATGTAGAATAAATCCAGATCTGTGATCACACTGGGTCTCCTTCCATCACAGGGTGGGAGGGTTGTGTGAGGACGTCAATATGGAACACATGTGAGCAGATCCAGGCAGCAGACAGGTGCAGGCGGACCGATGTGTATAGCCGATCTCCTGCAATCATAGCTGAGGCATGGACAGCGATCAGCCCCCGGACCCCCATGGGGTGACACTGGGATTTGTCACACAGCTGATGATCTTTGCCTTGTCAGTGCTGACAGTGCTGGCCTGGTTGCTGCAGATGGGTCGGAGGTCCGGTCCTGCAGCAGTCGGTGCCCGGGCTCTTCTGGCTGCACTTTGCCGGTTTCCTTCTGCAGGAGATATCTGGTGCTCAGCCTGGGCCCAGGCCCTCAATGTGGAGTCCCAGAGAAGCCAAGTAAGTGCCCCCTGTACCCATCCTGATAGCACTGACACTTGGGATTATTCATATGTAGGATTAGAATTTATCTGAATGAAGGGGAGGCTGGAAGACCAGGGATTGCATTGGTATTATTGCATGAAAATGGAAGATCTGCTTATCAACCCCATCCATTACAAAAGCAGAAATAAATAGAATTGTGGAAGAAATTGTGCCACATGAGTCTTAGGGAGGTATCACTGGGATCCTGGCAGAATGTACATGGATGTCACCACCACCAACTAACATAAGGAAAGAATTAGCGTATATGGGAAAGAAAAAGGTGTGTGTGTGTATGTGTGTGTGTGTATATATATATATATATATATATATATATATATATATATATATATATTTTTTTTTTTTTTTGTAAGAGTTTACCTAATTACCTTTAATTTTTATAAGAAGTGTGCTGTTAGGGGCACCGAAATCCAAAACTATAGTAGGGACTGGTTTAATCCACAGCTTTGTTTGTGTGTAATTTCTTAGTCTCGGAGACATAGCAGGAAGTAGTTTCCAGAGACAATTAAATGATTTTGGATTTTATGTCCGTTTCACCAAGATAAATCGGGTAAATTTCCTTTCCTTGGAGAGACAGCAACAGGGGTGGGCATAGGGAAGTGCAATGGCCCCAGACCCTCAGCCAACAGGGACACCAAGTCAGTTCTGCATTGGGGACCAATGGCGGCTATGTCAGTCACTGGACAACAATAAATAACTTTAGCCCCTATATACTGTATTCACAAATAAAACTACCCAAAAAACAATAGTTGGCTAAAGGTGTGTGTGAGTATGTATGGATGGATGGATGGATGGATGTGTGTGTGTATATATATATATATATATATATATATAATTTTCATGATTTATAGTCAGTGTGGATGGGCCCTCAGACTTGGAGATTTGCAGCATCATGTGATGGGCTTCCCAGTACATGGATAGAATCAGATTTTTATCGCAGCTCTGTATTATACGGACATGTTGGTAGTGCCGGGTATTATTAAGTCATGTGGAGGGGCTTTCCTGAAGGCTTCTCGGAAATGTCTCAGGAATGTCTTGTGAGTAGTTTTGTTTTCAAACATGGATTCAGTGTTATCAGACATGAGTAATATTACAAATTGGGACATGGACAGTATTGTACCACTTCTCTGCAGAACATTTCCCTCCATTAGAAGATATGGAGGGGGGCAGCCTGTATACTGAGGGTGAGTCCAGGTGTCACGCGTTTTCAAAAGGACAAAGATTGCTTGTAGTTTTTTTACTGCTATAATAATGTTTTTTATATAGTTATTTATAGATAAGTTTGCGTATAATTTTATCAGCTGTTTATTCACCTCATCTGATTCACCTGATTTTTTTAAACAAATGAATTGTCTATTTGGCTTCCTCTGTGTTTTCAAAACGCCTGCTTTGACTATGGTAATGACAGGTGTTTTACATAGCTTGTGGGAGAATGTGCTCATATTTCTTGTGCCAACAAAGCCTAATCAGTTGTACATCAACAACTTGGCTCCTCATTGCCGGACTCATCCCACCCGACATCAGGGTTCTCAGCTTGGAGGCATTAGTCACATTCTTCATGCTAATTTGGGCATATCATTTTGGGTTATAAAAAAAACTGAGAACTCAAGGAAGTGCAAACTGGCTTCCATGCATTTCTTAAAGCTATAAATGATTTTAGTGCTATTCTTGCAGAATCTGCCTAGATACACGCTGCTTTTGTAGGTGTAATCATGGTCCGTACAGTGTGGCACTTTGTGGTCAATTGTTATTCTAATGCCTAATGTGCACCCAGAAAAACTTCACAAAATAAACCAACTTCAGGCTCAACCACTGGGATAAAGCAAGATAGATTCATGCTCTATATGTGGTATTTAAACAATGATATTTGGTCAGTTGTAGACGTTTATCATTTTGAACAAGCCTGGCCATTCTATCTGTCACAGAATTCCATTTTTTTTTTTTTTTACCTTTCACTATTTTTTGTTAAACCAGATCCAAGTATAGGTGCTGTGGTACCTACTTTTACCTGAAATAAAATAAGAAAACGACATAGATTTGAGTATAAACCTGGGACATGAAAAGCAGACATCGCTGCAAATATTCATAACAGAAATCAACAGTCTACAAATGCCATTAAAATGAATGTAAATAAATACATCAGTAGTGTGTCATTTTTAAAACCTTTATTTAGAAGGGGGGTAAATGAAACATGCTCAGTCTGTTTATCCTTTGACTTTTTTTTTTTTTTTTTTTTCTTAGAGGTAAAAGTATTTTGTACTTTTGAGTTGGTTATAAAGGATCACTACTTACACCTAAATGATCTTCTGCATTGTTGGTCTACAGTAGATGGCACTGTGTCCTCATGTAAAGTGGGTAACAAACTGTAATAATGTCTTAGACCGCATGAGTTTGCTATATGCATACTTTATATCAGTGGTCCTGGTCTGCCATATTGGCCGGTGCACCCCACAGCGGGGTAAGGAGAAGGTCCCCGCTGGGGGGTGCACCAGCTGGAGCGGCAAACCATGTCTCGCGTACGGATTGCATGGTGGGCCGGTTGCGTCTCTGGACACAACCTGCCCACTCTCCCATTGCAGGCTCAGATCTGGAAAGTTGGGGGGGTTCTGGCATCATGACGTCACTCTGGCTGAAGTTTCTTCCCTTTTGAGTGACACATGGCTCCCCGCGCATGCACGGTCCAGAGCCCGTAAGTTTAGTGGTCCGAAAAGGTCGGCAACCACTGCTTTACATGAGAACACAGTGCCATCTAGTAGTGTGACCCAAGTATAAACTGGGATTCTTGTTCTAATGGCATTTTCAGGTCCTATAAACATTGGTATAGTACTCAAGTATATACTGTAAGAAAGACAAGAAAGCTCTCATCTATAAAATTATCATGCTAGTCTGTTAAGTAGTATGATCATCAGCTTTTCTGTTGCTCAACAGGTTTTGGTTCAATAGATTTTTCTTTTTTCCACATAGTACAGTATTTGAAGTTGTTGATCCAGGATAAGCATTGTAGCCAGTCCTTTTCTAATCTGCTAATGTGTTGATGATCAGTGACCTGAGAATGATTTGGACCTCATAGCATTATGACTGCTAGAAAACTGATGGTTCCCCCATATTGTCACTTTCTTATGCTGCACCCACCAGTGGTGGAAATAATATCAACTTTCAGTTATCAAAAAACTGTTGCCATGATAGGCCAATAATTATGTTTTTTTTGTTAATCTCTAAAAAGGTTATTTGTAAAGTCTTAGCATATAAATATTAGCTTATATCTACTGTACACAAATGTAATTTTCATGTAACAAACATCTATGTATGTAAAATTTGTTTAGATTTACATATGTTTTCCTGAGGAACAGTTATCATTTTAAATTAAATTATCATTTTTTAAGCATGATCTTATTGCGCAGGCTATGATACATTGGGAATTTTTGTAACAGTAGTAGTAATGTTAACTCCAGTCCTCCAGTTAATTTGAAGTATATTTTCAGAGACTTATATGTGGAAATGATCTGTTGTAATATGGAATTAGCAGACTTTTATTTGAACATGTACATTTCTACACATTTTACATTTAAATAAGGTGAATTTATAGCCTTAAAACTAATATTTATTTTTCTACTTGATCAGGGTTTGGTATGGATTACCTTTCTATAAAAACATTCACCCTAATTAGGATCTGAGGTTTGTAGTTTTTAAGGTGTATACCCCATGTCTGTTGTGGGTGGCATGGTGGCTCAGAAGTTAGCACTTTGCAGCACTAGGTTTTGGTTCTCAGTCAGGGCAATGTCTCCATGACATTTGTATGATCTCCCTGTGTTTGTGTGGGTTTCCTCCCACATTCCAAAAACATGCAGTTAGAATAATTTGGCTTTTCCCCTAAATTGTCCTTGGACTGTATAAATGACATATGACTATGGTAGGGATATTACAATGTGAGCCCCTTTGAAAGACAGCTAGTGACATGACTATGGACTTTGTACAGTGCTGTTTAATATGTCAGCGCTATATAAACACTGGCGTTATTTATCATATTTACCTTAATCTAATTTTTGAGTGCTTCTGCTGTTTTTCTAAAAATAAATTCCTCCTTTTTTAACCAATAATCTCAGTTAGCCCAGAGGCTAAACTTCTTGGTCCAGGGTTCTTTTACCTTTACCTATATAAAAGGAAATCTATATAAATATTAGCACAATAAAAAAATGTTATCGCATTTCAGAATATTCCAAAAATAAATACGGGGCCTGATAGCTTAGTGTTGTGAGAAGACAATGCTAATGGCTGAGTCACATTATTTAGTTACAATTGAAGATGGTCAGTTAATGCATTCACTATTTTTATTCCCCTGTTATTTGATATGTACATTCTTTTTTCTGCTAGAAATAATACATTCAAATTAAACACAAAGCAATGCTTAGGCAATATGTAATGTGTATCTCTTTAATGGTAAATATTAATACATTTTATTTCTTACACAGAGCTCCCTAAAGATGCAATTTGAAGAAAATTCTTCACTTCAGCACAATGTGCATATCGGTGACATTACTTGTACCAAGCATTCCGACAACTGCACGGTGAGAGCATTGCTAGCATATAACGTCAATTATTAGTGCTGACAAAATGTAAAAATGTTCTTTCGTTTCTGGTTTCTTAAAAAATTGCTTGATTTAGGTTGCATGGAACATAGATTAATTAAGAGAAAATGGCACAATGCGGTTGATTTAATAAAGAAGATGAAGCATGTTTTCTTGGTGAAGTTGGGGAAACAAAGCTAAAATGTACTTTGTAAAAAAAGAAAACTAATCTAACTAATGTCACGTGCATGGAAAATAGAAAGAAAATTAGAAAATTTGTGCTATAATTGAATGATTGTAGTCAGCACAACTCCTCATTTACAAAGCCAAATAACAAATTCAGATTGCAAAAAGAACATTTACTTTGCTTTATGAAAGGGTTGAAGTTATGCAGATCCTAGCCGTGTGCAAACATCTTGTAGCACATGATTGGGTATTATTTACAATTGAGTTTGATTTTTGAAAGTTGAAGTTGCAATATTTAAATATTTGCCTCCCCCTGGTTTCCAATAATATAAATGCTAATTAAATTACTAAATCAATACATTGCATTACATACCAGATTTTCAATCATTGAAAGCATTACTAAGCCACTACATGCTGTCAGATCTTGGGTGGTGGAAGGGAAGAGTAAGGTGCTACATATAGCCTCCAGAGAAGAGAAGATTCTTTTTTTTTTTTTTTTTTTTTTTATGTACTTATGTTATGCTGAATGTACTTGATTGAAAGAACTGACATCCAATTATTGAAAAGGGTGGACTAGTCTAGATGATGCTGGGTGCCCATCATGTAGGATATGGGTCATTTTACTTCTCTTACCTGAACAAGGCTAGTGAAAGAGACTGGAGCAGGATGCCGTACGTAACTTCTGAAACATATTACAGCACCATTCCTCAGTACTCTTCATGAGAGCTATTAGCTCTGATGTAAGCAGTGGCCTGGCTCTTGGGAGGAGTTGCAAATATCAAAAAACCTTGATGGGAAGATCAGAGTGTTGAAGAAGGTGTTCTTAGGAAGTCTGTGGTTGCATTTAAACTGTTCCAGACAATACTGTTATGCAGTGTTCTCCCCAGTCCTTTTTAGCTAGGCGCACCACCCGGCACATCACAATACAACAACCACCACCCGTCTACAATTTCTTCCCACCCAGCTTAAAAACCTTACTGGGTTCAACACTGCACATGCACATGGGATGCTAATTCTCTATGATGGTAATTCATTTACAGAAAGAGGAGCTTGTGCAAGGTTGAGGGTAAGACTGGGGTTTAGTTTATAATAAGTAAAAAATCATTTTGGAATAAAAAAAATCTGCACTCTGTTGGTAAATCAGGGTCCATGACTGCACCAAAGAGTGAAAAAAGCTGAAAATACGCAATGACAAGTTTAACATTCGGGTTTACCCAGCAGGAACCCATTAAAAATTAATTATTTGTTTTTATATATTTTTGAGTGAATATTTGGAGTATTAAAAACTGGGGAAATCTGTGTGTAATTTGTTTAAGTTTGGTAAAAATCAACTGAAACCAAAGAATCAGTTTAAAACAGTCTATCACAACCAGAGAGGTTTTTAGGGGTTCCTTGTTCAATGAGTAATTTCTGTGTTCTCAGGTGTGTATGTGTATGTATGTATGTACGTGTGTGTGTGTGTGTGTGTGTATATATATATATATATATATATATATATATATAATATATATTAATCTTAGTTTAGGACTTCATATCAAAATGTATTTCTCTTCCAGGTGTTTCTCTGCAGTGTTTCCGCAGACACTGTCAAATTTCCAGTCTTGGTCACCCAAGAGTCTCTTGCTGCTGTATCCTGTGAGACGTACCAGGTATCCCTAACTATACAACAGGCAAAGGTAAGCTATAATGGAATACATCTTATTAATAATTTATTTTGAAAGATGACATTAGAAATCATGTTGATGACTATGTACTGATAACTTGTGCTTTGTTCCTGGGAACTGATTAGCCTCTTCTGTGTATTTTGTTATAATAGATAACAGATTATCTGATTTAATACATTACTTGCCCTGTATTTAGTGGTAGCTGTAGTGCTGGGCGGGTAAAAACCCTCAATCTGCCTCCCCCTATCTTATTCTTGCTGTCCTCTAATCACTTATTAATAAACAGGATTTACTGTATGTAGCGCCAATATAATATGCAGCGCTGTTAAATGCAAACCATGGCACGCGTTGGCAGAGACGATTCTTCTTCTGATTGAAGGCTTTAGTACTTTTCCTTTTTTTTTCTTTTTCCAATAATGATGTGTGTGGCTTTTATCAATGTTTTATTACCAAAGTGATTTGAATGCTAACCAAGGAAAAACCAGAAATGTAACAATTCATTTTATTTTTTGTCCAGGTAGAAGTTAAACTACAGGAAATGGTACAGGAAGGACTGCTGGTGTCTTGGAGTTTCAAAGATCGACCTGATATGTTGCTTGAAATTACACCAAGCCGTTCACATCAGGTAAGCAAGATAAAACAGTTCAGTTGTGTGTATCCTAATTTATGATTAGTGTAGCCATAAGAACCACTTTAAATAATGACGAGTGAGTATTAAAAATATGCTGTAGCAGCCTTTTCCTCCTCATTTTAAATTTCTGAACAGGATGACCTGTCTTTATTTTCATGCAGACATATTAACTTGGTCAACTGCAAATGAAACACAGTTTAGGCATCAGAACATGCATTCCTCTGTGATTCTTAAAGAACCATTTACACAATTTACAGTGGTTGGTGCTGAACCCCTCACTGCCCCCCCTTAATTTTCTTTGGGCTGCTGTGGGTAATACACTACATATAGTATCTCGCCCAAGAATATGGTTTAGGAGTGTAATAAAATCAATCAACCACAACCTTTGAACATGGCCTTAGTAAATCAAACTTCAATATGTTCACTGAGAAGGACAGATAAAAACAACATTTCTTCAATATTGAATTATACATTTCCTAATAAAAAATGTACCGTTTTGTAATATACTTTTAAAATATTTTAGCCTTTAAGTTGATTGAAAATCCATTAACAATCTACTGCAGATGTGACTTAGAATGCCTCCTTTTCATACACAGGACACAGAGCGAAATGCAGATCTTTGCACATTAAAAGATCTGATGGTGAATACTCTATGCTCAGCAGAACCTGCCATGCTGTTCACCCTAAACGCTAATAATGGTGATACGGTGAGTTTCTTTTCTGATGTCCTATTTTTCTTTTTTTTTTCTTCTGTTTTGTTATAAAAAAATGTTTTCATCTCCAGGGTATTTGTGACAAGCTGCTGATAGAACCTTCCACGAAAGCGGATCCTTTCAGACTAATCATTCAGCATTTGCGTCTGCACAATGTAATGCTGTTTGATACAGGTAAGGTTTGTTTTATTATACTGTACTATAGGTCATGGCAATAAAGTGAAGCTAATCAAACAATCTACCAATTAGAAGATTTGCTGCATGCTACTAGCATTTTCACCTAAATGTGTTTTCCATAATAATAATTTTTTTTTGTTCTGGGGATTTTAAATTTTTTTGTCTTGGAAAAATTAGAACTTGGTTGTATTATCTACTGAAGCTGACAGCAATAGATGCAAACTGCTTCCAGAAAAAGTTATTTGGCACTTTAACAGTGTTTCCCTGAGCAGAGATATTGGGCATAGTCATTGGAATTGTGATAAGGGGTACCAATCACTATAATAGCAGGTATTGCATTAATCACAATACTATACTAATAACTTTATATTGTAAAACTGATTTGTACATAGCAGAATGTTAAATTTGGTTATGTGAATCACAGTTTATAATCATACCCCTGCTAACATGGCATATGGGTAACGCATAACCCTCAAAGTAATCACATACAAAGCTAATGATATAGATCATTAGCAGCTAATCACTCAGATAGGTGGTTCTATTGATAGGGGCTCTTGATTGTGCTGCACATTTCCTTTCCTCCCAATTCACAAGAGGTGACTTTTTTTTTTTGGACAGGTTACATATCCATTAATAGCCATATTATGTTGGCTTACACCCATGTATGGGAGTGTGCAGTGTTGTATTTTGTTCTTACCTAGATTATAACTACAGTATGCACATGCAGCCATATCACCTCATTCCAAAAGTGAGACCAAAGTGCAGACTGTCACTTTTTTCATATATAAAGTACTCTGATCATAGAAGCAGCCTGTATAGAGAGTGATGATCAGCAATAATGCTGCAATGGATCATTGCTGTATAGTGTATTGAATGTTAGCATTTCACTTTAAAAACCTCTCTGGTTTAATTGAGCTTGTCCCTACTTCAGTTACATATATTGGAAAACTTGGGTGGTAAAGTACTGTAGACAAGTCTATATTTTCCTTACATTTTGAATATGAGTTATCTCACCTTATTGCACGCTCCATTTGTAATAATGCTTCTTCATCTTCCATCCTGTGTATTATATTCTTCTTTCAGATGTTCAGTTGATGTGTGAAGCTGAGTTAGACAATCCCTTCCAAAGGAAACAGACCCGAGCAGTCAGATTGCAGAACAAAGGGGAGGTCTGCAGTGTCTCATGGAGTGAAGAGATAACCTTGTGAGCAGGTGTAATGGGAAGGGGTAATGTGTCCGTGTTCAGTAGAACATAGTCTTACATAGTTACATAGTAGGTCAGGTTGAAAAAAGACATGTCTATCAAGCTCAACCATTAAAGAAAT
Source organism: Pyxicephalus adspersus (assembly GCF_032062135.1). NCBI lineage: Eukaryota > Metazoa > Chordata > Amphibia > Anura > Pyxicephalidae > Pyxicephalus > Pyxicephalus adspersus. The sequence goes on along the minus strand of NC_092868.1, from coordinate 31,197,957 downwards.
AAACATATCCCAGATATAAAACCCTATAGACATACTTGATCCAGAGGAAGGCAAAAAAAAAACCCTGGTACAATTTGCTTTAACAGGGGAAAAAATTCCTTCCTGATTCCATGAGGCAATCGGATGTTCCCTGGATCAACAGTCTCCATTATCTTTACTTTAAAGCCTTAATACCAAACCTATATTCTGTGCTTCTCTAAAGCTATTCAAAGTGTTTTTTAGGGTTCAATACTTGAACATTTTTGATGCATTGAACATTTGTGCTCTGTGAGAGATGTTCTCTTGGTTTTAAGGAGCTGGCAATACCTGTGTTTTTCTTGTACAGTGACCTTTCCCTTCAGAGTAAGGAGCTTACCTTGAAGGTATGGCAGCTGTCCCAGAGTTCGGACAGTAAGTATTAATTTGAATGATGGGCTGTTAAATGTTCTTCTTGAGTAAAATGTGCTTCTGCTTCCATTCAAATATCTATGCTACCCTTTCTCCGGGCAGGTGTCCTTTTGGGGTGCACCTTAGTGGCTCTGAGCTCACCGAGTAGAGAAATGAGTCGAAGGCATGTATACCCTCTGACTCCAAGTCCAGTGTTGCCTAAAACCACAATGCAAGCCATCTCCGTGGAGGTGAGGAATGTTTAACACTACACAGTGTAACATATATATGTCTCTGTACACATGGGAACTGGATGCAGAAGAGCATACACTGCCTTTGTACATCGGGACTGTGTTCTGCCTAGCCCTCACATCTTGGTGGGAAGAGGCTGTGTCAGTTCAAATGCCCTCTCATGGGCAAGGTTGCAGTGTTTTGCAGGTTGGTTTTGGACTCTTCTTGCACAGAATAGAATATATGGTTTGGAATTGTCTACCTAAAATGCATAAAGATTGGCTTCAGTTTATAGACCTATTGGAAACCTAAATGTATCCCTGGGAAAATATAAAAACTACTGATCACCGCACAATCCGGGATGTTTGATCCTGCGTTTTACAAAGAAACAAGAGGGAAATTTCAACAATTATAGAAAAATGTATTTCTTGTCCCGAAAGGATATGAGCTTTTACACCGTTGTGTTGCGGCACAGTAGCTGGAAGCATGTTGCTTCTATGTGGTTACACCATAAATGCAATGCATGCAAACAAATTAACCTGTTCTATGGTTTGCTGCTCCTGGATGCATTGCAGTAGTTTGCTGTGCATCTGGGAGCAACTAACTGTGTGATTTGCAACCACAAGTGTGCAAAGGGCCTAAATTGAAAACAATATAATAATTACATACAAATACAAAAAAGGAAGAAAGCTCAACATTAACTTCTGCTTAACTGAAACATATAACTGCCTCAAATTGCAGCCAAATATTATTTAAGTATTAATATTGTCAGAAATTGTAGACTTTGTAAAATAGGAATGGTCTTTGCAAGCAAACTAAACACATTTTTGTGTGTCCTATTTGTAGTGAACCCTTTAAATGATTTAAAAGACTTTGCACTGTTGCACTTTGTACTTTGTGTTGTAATATTATACAATGATTTGTGTAGATTTTAGCTGGCTTTCAGTTTTGAACATCATTTACACTTCCATATACTGTAGGTTAACCTTATTTATTCTGCTGCGGGAACACCAACTAAAAGACTGAGCATTACACCTACAAAGAAGGTGGAGATGGATCGCACTGTTATGCCAGATGGTACCCTAATAACTACTGTAACCACTATTCAATCCCGACCTAAATTTGATGGAAAGATGGGTATGTTTTTTGGGTTTTTTTTCTTTGCTGTTGCCTGAATGATCCTCAATCTTTGTCTGGAATGATATTTTAATACCTAGTTGATGGCTTGATGAAGTTATGATGTTGGTTATAATCAAATTTGCATCAGTTTTCTACTTTTCACATTGACTGAATTGAGGAGCTGACTTCATCTTGAGCCATCTGAGACAACTATAGCACGTCCATCACCTAACTTTCCAATATTGTTTGATTTGCAGATTCTGCTGTCAGGTCACCAACTAAAGTAGAAGTATCTGAGAATACATCAATTGTGCTGCCTCATACCTGCTCTTCTGGCTCCTTTACAAGTGGAAGTGGTAACTTGCTGACTATTTGTGATAAGAATGTTTGGCTTTCTTAGAAACAGTCTTCTCATGGGACATATTAGGATCACTTAAAGAAAACCAATCTGATTTTTTGTAAAAGTAACACAGAACTGGTCAAAGCTACAAATTTCAGAACCTAGATTTAGGTTCTATTCTACTCTGTACCTAAAGTGCAATAAAAAGGTTTTTTTCTTTAAAAGGTTCTTCTTTTTTTTTTAAAGAAGCATACCATTTGCTTCTGCAATAGAAACATGAACATTGGTCAGACTACAAGAACTACCTCAATCTTTATCATATCCATTATCCTATGAAATATACCAAGTACCTACTCTGGGACTATTATTATTATTACTATTATTATTAATAAACATGATTTATATAGCACCAACATATTACGCTGTGCTGTACATTAAATAAGGATTGCAAATGACAGACTAATACAGACAGTGATACAGGAGGAGAGGACTCTGCACCGAAGAGCTTACAATCTAGTAGGTGGGGGAATTTCACACACAATAGGATGGGGGATATGTAGTGGTGGAAAGTAGTACCGCAGAAAAGGATGTATGTCTATTTTGTGAACCCTGATTAAAAGCATGTAAACATTTCAGGAACCTCAACGCATGTGATAAGGTTTTGGAGTTTACATTTGAATTTTTGTGCCTGTAAAATAGGCTTCTGTTTAGGCAACATTGCTTGTTCCGCTGGCCTGCAGGGCAGCAAGTAATACCACTGCACCACTAACAGGTCACTGGAGTCACAAGTATATAGGTTGGTACATTGTTTACAGCAATAGTGGTAACAGCCAGGACCAACAGACCAGCCAGAAAAGATTTAAAGTTGAGCAAATAATATAATAGTTATTTCTTCCTAGTTTAGGGATCTAGGCCATATACAGAAAATAAAAATGTGTCTTTATGACCAACAGATAGTTTCAATACTTTACTAGAGGGATCTCCAGTCTCCATCAAACTGGATCCAGTGGCAGAAACTGCAATTAGGCAACTGACTGAGCCAACAAACAAGCCATCCAAGAGGACACCCACCAAACGTAGCACCTTAATCATTTCAGGGGTGTCAAAGGTAAATATAATTTTTTCTATTCATTCTTTGATCACAGTTTACTTCTATAAAAGTAGCTAGGTAGGTTAGGATTTACATGTTTTATAGCGGAAACAGATGTTAGTGGTGTGTGTGTGTGTGTGTGTGTGTGTGTATGTATATATATATATATATATATATATATGAATAAATGTGCTGCTGCAGATAGGCACTCCATCAGGATGGAAATTGAGGATAGCTTGGAACCCCATGATTGATAATAAAAGGAAACCAATCATTCTAGGGGGGAGTTGGGGCCTGAGGCCAGGTGTGCAGTCTGTATGCTAGGAGTGGCCAGGAGGTCCCCCAAAGTTAAGGTCTGTGGGTCCAACAGCAACAGGGCCAGGATAAATTTGTGTTTTTTCATGCTGCAATGACCCTGATCCCCGTGAGGGAAAAACCCTGGAAGATTGCTTGTTTACATTGATGTTTTACTGAAAAAAAATGGCAGAGCTCTCTGAAATTGAAAATACCTCTCTGCAGTGAGTGTGTTTGATGCTAATCCCCCACAATATTTTATTTCCAAACTATTCTTGATATATAGAGTATCTGGACTATAATTTTGATTCCCCTTTTACTGCAGGTTCCTCTTGGAGAAGATGAAATGGCTCTTTCACTTGGATATGCAGCCTCAATGGACGCCTCATTACGGAGTCCTTCCAACGTTGTTCAAGACTCATTAATTGGAGCTTCTACAGATTTTCTTTCAGAGATGGCACTTTCTATGAGCCGGGATACATGTGACACCACAAAATCGGATATTTCTGGCTGGCCATCACTAGATGATGTAGATTCTGAAACAGGATCAATTCGGGCCTTGGAAACACGAAGCCTTAAGGATCACAAGGGTGAATAACCTGAAAAGAAATAAAATAAAAGACACCCCAGCTGAGTAGAGATTGTCAGCTAAGTCCACTGTAGGAAGGGCTTAACTAATATTTTTTATAGGGGGCATAGTTATGTGGATTTAGATACACTTATATGTACATAAAGGTGTGTACTGGAGTTACTTCAAACTGAGGTCCACCATCTAAATCTGTGTTTCTCAACCTAGGCTTCCTCCAGAGGTTGCTAGGGGTTCCTTGAACAGTGAGCCATTTGTGCTGCTCAGGTCAGTTTAAGTGACACCAATTACCTTTTTGGCTTTCTGTAGGGGTCCTCCCACTGGCCACCTCGCCAATATACTGTGAGCTGTAGATATAGTAGTAGTTATAGCTCGGGGTTCCCAGGATCTAAAATTTTTTTTATCAAGGGCTCCCCCATGTTAAAAAGGTTGGGAAAGTTTGATCTAGAGTATTAGCTGCAATTCATTTTCAAATTACTGTGTTTCCAGGGTTAATGGTTTATAAACTGCATATTTATATTGATTGCAAAAAGTTTCTAATAATATCCTGACTCCAGAAAATCTTGTAGAGATAAAAATATATTGCAAACATTAATCAGACCTGGAATGTAGGGAAGACTAAAAATAAGCTTAACCATGGTGAAAACACAGGCCAGTGCTTACATCTAAAGGTCAATGGGTCTGACCCGGTTTTAGAATTTTTATTATTGTACCCTTTCATTTGCTCGATGTGTGTGTTTTTTCCTGCTGTACTCTGCACCATTTTCCCTAAATATTAACCAATCCACCTATGGTAATGGTAAATATAATGCTGGCACTGCATCCACTGTAATTTTAATGAAGACCATTTTGGTGCTTAGGTTGGCTTTAGTAGCTGATTTCTGCCATGGCAATGCTAAGAGACAGACGGATGCTGGATTTTTTTCTGTATCTTTCCTATTTTCTTTCAGAACATGCATGTGTCACCCAAAGACAGGGTCCTGTCTTTAAAAAAAAAAAAAGCTTCAACAAAATAGCTTCTAGAAATGTTTATTGTGCAGAAGCAGTGCCCTGAAAACTGTTCCCATTTTATATCTTGATTTCCTTCTAAATATAGCAGTGCAGTTGTTAGAATGTGTGTGCCTACTCTCCTGTGTATTACAGCTTCATCCCTGTGTATCTGCAGTTTGAGGTCATTTAAGGCACCGTGATGCAGCTCAATGTTTCCTTTCTGAAGGTTCAGACATAAGGAAGCAAAGCCCAGCTTGGTTCCCTTTTTATTTTTCTCTCACTTGTTAGGCTTGAACTACTTCTAAACACACAATCATTTCAATCTTTTCTCTTCATGTTTTGCAGTTGGATTCCTCCGCAGTGGCACTAAGCTTCCACTAAGTCGGCATCATCAGAATGCGGGTCTGAGCCAATCACATGACGACTTGTCTGATGCTGCTGCTAACTCTCATAAGAAGATTGGCAGTCTTCCCAGGCGTCTGCTAAAGCACTTTTCTCTAAAGACAAAGTCTAAACCGGGTGTTAATGGGAGTGCTCAGGGTGGAGAAAAGTGAAGGAATAGATGTTGCGATTTAGAACAATTCTACCTCCGTCCCAGTTTTGCATGTCACTGCATAGCTGCCACGCTGTGATTACCTTTACCCATCCAGCCTATATATGTATAATACCTTATAAATGCATATAGCTTATGTTAAATTGCATTTTCCTGAGAAGAAAAGCAATCCACTTCAGGTGAACTATATATATGGCAATGATATTAGGACACTTACCAAAAATCTTCCCTTTCTTTATTCAGAAAATGTTTGCCTTACCCAATTCCTTATTTTTTGGAGAGACTGGGAATGGAGTCTGATTTTATTATTGCCACAAATAATCCGCATCCCTATAGATGTGAGGACCTAGGAAGTAACAATAAATGCCTACTGCGAAGGCTGCATTAAAGTATGTATCAAGTTACGTGGAGACTGTTGGGAAAGCAGGGTGCCAATTATACAAGTCGGACATAAGATTTCCAAATCCCTGCAAATGCTGGTTTACAGAACGCAGCACATTTGCTATTTTGCAAGGGATGTTTTAATTTTTAGCACTTTAAAAGATTCTAGTTGGGTGTAGATTGAATTGGACAGCTAAAAGGAAAAAATGCAGGAGATATTTATTTTTTCTAAATAAAAGTAAAGTTTTCTTTTCTTTTCCTCTGATTGAACGCAAACGCATGTAAACATTACAAGCCGAGCTGCAATTGTACAGCACAAAGAAGGTCCATTACTTTATTTACAGTGTATACTATTACCCTATATTTATTTCTGGCCAGCAATTTATTTATGTAAAGTTATCCTTGGGAAGTTTAAAGTGTTTTGTTAATGAATAGCAATAGCATGAATAAAACTTTTTTGTTTTTCTTTTTACAGTGACAAAGTGAAATTGGTTGCTAATTAAATAGAAATATTCTCTTGTATGAATGATTTGCCATGTTTTTTTTCTTTGGTTACACTGTTTACTCTGATTAGAGGTTTTAGATTTCTATTCCAGTAAAGGCTTTCTCAAGCTGTTTACCCAGGAGAACCTTTGAAATAATTTAAAGTCTAAGGAAATCCCTGCTAAAAAATTGTATCTAAAAATCTACTTGAATATAATTGATCCTAATATAAACTCAATGACTTACTTTACCTGAAAAAAAACACCCACATATGTGTGTTCTAATGGGTCATTAGTTTTCCTTAATCCTTATCCTTAGTGGAATATTGTTTGCACCATGAGTTGTTGACATGCTGCAAGAAACTTTATATGGGGGCACAGAGACAAATGCAGTTCCACGACATGCCACAAGGTCTCATCCAAGTATAAACCAAGATTCTAACTGCAATTTGAGGGCACAAGAACCTGGGTGGTGAGTCTGGTGTATTGACATTTATAACAGATAATTTAAAAAAGCTTTCACCTTATCCACCACACTTGGAGAGTTCTCTCCTGGTAATAAAAATAGACTACCTACACATTAGCACATCGCATTGCAAGCTGACAGTGTATCTGCTTGGACTACTACAGGTATTGTCAAGTCCTCTCCTTTTAAAGGAGGAAGTAAACTCAAACCCCACCCAAAACAAAAAAAATACACTTACCTTCAATCCCACAGAGCAATCAGTCAGTCCTCAGGCCAGGGCGCCGCATTCTTCTCTTCCAGTTTCTTCTTCCTACGTCACCCGACACAGGCGCGAGATTGGATGATGTAGATGGGAAAAAAACTTGCCGATCTCACTGCGGATGTGTAAGATCAGCAATTTTTTGCCCTTTTGACTAAAGGGCTTCTGCGAAAGCCCGAGATGCTGTGCAGGACCTGCAGAGACCACGCCCACTCTGATTCAAAAAGTTTTTTCGCATGGAGTCTACACTGACACCAGACTCGTGCAGAGAACTTTCTTTGAATCAGAATGGGCGTGGTCCATGCGGGTCCTGCACAGCACACGCCCATTACAAACGTAGGGGATTCCCAGAACAGCACAACTATGCGGTGTAAAACACAAAGAAGAAACACACAGTCCTCCCCCCATTATGCAGTGTAAAACACAAAGCAGAAACAAACCTGGAATCTCCCACATTAAATTATGCAAAATTACACCTGCCACATACAAAAAGAAAAAATGAGGGACTTTAAAGGCAGTGTATCTATATATACAGATACACACACATATATGATTATGTTGCCAAGTAACTAACAGTTGTAAAATTCAACAATCATCCTCCACGCATTTCGTGCTGTATTATCGCTTGTTTTTAATATATATTAAAAAATTTAAAGGTTACTGATATTGTTGAATTATACACAACTGTTAGATACTCAGTAACATAATCGTGCGTGTGTGTGTATATATATATATATATATATATATAAAATTATATATTATAGTAAAACAAAAAAACTATTATGGTGCTTGGCATGAGAAGAGTGTCCAAGCTTGCCAGTGCACATTAATGGTTCAAAGAATGTCAGGCTGAGTGGTCAGCCCCCCACACATTTTCACCTCACCAAATCTTGCCCTTTGCAAAAAGTTTGGACAGCCCTTGCCTAGGCGATCAAAAATTAGAGGGTTGTGCTGCAAACCCCCCCCCCCCCCTCTTTTTTTTTTAAGGGTGTTGCACTTAAAAACAATAAACTTTTTACCTTACATGAAAGGGTTGTGTACCCTGTTATGTACAGTGAAAATTCTGAGTATAGGGTATGCTTTAATTTGCGCATTCCATCGTATGCAGGTAACAAAAACCTTTGCTAGCTCGAGCAACCCTAGTTGAGAAAGGCTGTTCTAGGTCTCTGCATAAACTCTGAAATATATTAGATTAGTAAAAGTAGATCTAAACTTCCACAAGCTTTAAAACAAGTTAATATAATGTTTCATTTATTTGGAATCTGCAGCTTTTATTAACTATACATAGATCTTGCCAGGAAGTGGCTTGTTTAAACAGTTCCTGTTAAGAGGTGACAACCATCTGTTTGCAGGCAGAGGAAGCAGGTCTATTACAGTTTCAGCAGACCCTGGCTAGGAGCACACCAGTCAGAGATCATTCATATCTTTGTATGAATGTTTTTTCCTGTGTAAATCAACTCACATCAATATGATCTTCTATGCCAGGCTGGTAACAGAACATTTTATTCAAGATAATGTAATCTTGATTTTCAATTGATTTTGAGATGTTGACGGATGGAAAACTCACCTTGATGACTCATGCCCATAATTTGAAGAATTGGTGATAGCACAAAAATGCTAAACCTCATAGCTGAAAATTATTAACAGGCCATTAGGTATTAAAAACAAATGCACACTAAGAACTGAACAACTTTTATGATTCTGCATATAAAGTGCTTATTACAGTCCACAATTGTGCACCTTTGGAAACATAAATAATTATAAAAACTGTAATTTTTTTTTTAGTAAAAGTACACTGAATAAATTCAGGTGTATAGATGGCTCAGTACAGTACCTGAAGCACACTGCTTGTGAGGGTAAATTATTCCTATTCTGCGGCACAAACTGAGTTTTCAGCCTGTGCTAGATTTAACAATGTCCCCAATGATTTGGCTGGGCCTCACAACCTCTTTCCATAATAGAGTTTTCTGTAAACTTGTCATTGTGGCAGGTATCTATAGTCCTTCTGCAACCCAGTCCTCTCTATATCTGTCCCTTCAGCTCCAGTGCTACCTCCTTGGTTGAGAACCAGGCAAGTAGAGGCTTCATCCAATGTAGCACCCTGCTTCTCACGCTCTTTCATCAGTTGTTCTGTCAGTTCCACACTTTCATATCTCACCAACTGCAAGCGCAAAAATCCATCGTCATGCTCCTTATACCTGGGGGTAATAAAAAAATACTTATTTTGCATTCTACCTAAATATAAAGAGTCTGTACATGTGCACAATACTGATGACAAAAGAGAAGTGTATATCCGGATCAAAAGGCATATGCACTGCGTCTTTGGTAAGCATGCGCTTTTCCCGATTTAACCATTTAAAGACCCTGCCAGAAAAAAAAAAGTTATACTTAAACATATCTCAATTTTCTACATCACTAGGTGTGACATCACCAGCCCTCTGGAAAGATGCCAGAGCTGGCGTCAGTTCGCAGGAAGATACTAAGTACCATGCAAGAGCATACTCTTTTTGGCTTTTTGGGATTTTGGCTACTCTGTAGTTACCTGAATCTGCCTGTGAGGGGAAAAAATGGGCTGAAGATGGGGCTAAGGGCAGCAAGGGCTACCTTTTTTCAACCATTTTCAACCACTCGGTCTGCCCATTTCAAATATCCCTCACTACTGACTGTGTATGCTCAGATCTTTTGCACTGGTGAAGGCGCTTACTGGCAACCCTGTAGGTTATAAAGAAAAGCATCACAGAAACAATAAAAAATATTACCTGAACCTTGGGTGTCCAGATGGCCATTTGAACTGATGTTTTTTGCGTAGGTGCACAGTAAGGTTGTTTCCCCGAGTGAAGCACTTCTCACATACATGACATTTGTACCTGGGAGCTGAGTCCCCCTAATAGTGAAAGACAATTATTTATAATAAAGAAAACCTGTATAACACACTGGACAACACATACATGTTTTTGGTATATCTGTCCACATCCCTCAAAGATATCCAAAGTTACACTTGGTGGTGACTGCATACCCAGGATGGAATCTGCACTCCTTTCATAGGACAGGAAATGGTGGAGTATAAAACAGTGAATTAACTCCCTTCCTATATGAACAGCAGAAAACCCCAAGCAGGAGAAGCACAAGGTGGTATTTCATGTGTTGTCATGATATGTGATAATTACTGATAACAGTAACCTATATCTTCCACTTTATTCAATGCGATTACACCAACAAATCTACCTTCAGCTTGCTTAAAAGCCTCTGTCTCCACCATTCCAGTCAAAGCTCAAGAAGCTGGTGAATGAATCTTTTGTAATGGACAAAGAGCAAAAATATAGCTTGTATAACCTGCCTTTTTTGAGGTTGGAAGTGGTTTTGTGACATTTTTATCTATTTACACTATGCAAGAATGTTTCTCTATACACATGAAGGAATGGGATATGGCTTTCATGAAAATTTGTTATGTTCTGAAGACTGATAACGCCTGCCGTTTTATTTTCAGGGGAGATTAATACAAAAAGGGGGAAAATGTGTTATGTGTATTTTGGTTCAAATTCATCTCAACAACTGTGAAAAAAGCAACCGGTTTGTTGCCACCAGTAACCAATGTAATCAGCCACTGTGTGCCAATTGTAAAGGTAAAAGTAGCAGACAGTGTTCCCATAAACTAGTGGATGTCAGAGGCATTCATTCTGATTGGTGGTCATCAGGGGCAAAACTGAGATTGGAGTCACCCTAGTGACAAATCGTTTATTCATATTTCTATTTTTGTTTACTGTGTATATATTCTGTGCTTCACCTGATCCAAGTTTTACACCAAGCAAGCAAAATGAAACAGCAGTGCTTAGTAAGCCTTGGCCACTACAGGCTGGAATGGATTCCAGTCCAGAAATGTTTACAAATAAATTATAATGTTCATTAGATTTATATTTGTAACAAAAAAGCTGCAAACTAATAAAATGTATGTATTATGTACACATGCAGACAGAAGAACTGACGTTACCTGTACATACCACTTACCTCATGAACCTTTCTGTAATGAGCTTTGACAGAACACAGAGAACGAGCAGTAAAGCTACAATCTTCATATTCACAGCAATATGCTGGCAGCTTACTGTGTGTGTCCAGGTGTTTTCTCAGGTCCACCAGGTTCTTACAACTGAAAAAAAATATACATCTACCAGACACATTGCCCAATAAAATAGAACGGTAAAGTCTATGTTGAAGTCCAGTAATGTAATAAATTACATTTGCCTACTGCTAGTACAACTTCATAAAATCTGCCTCATATTAGCCGTATTTCCGTATTCACCTGAAATGTTTATACAGATAACTACATATTAAAATAATGTTACCATTCCCTTAAACTGCCTGGATATATTATTTTACACAATGAGCCACTAGTGAATTCTAACACAGACGTCCTCTTTAGCTTCTTACTGTGGCATTGTATGTTGTGCTCAAATTTTCCTTTAATGCTGTGGCCATAATGTGCCGTCTCAATCTCCCTACTGAATTATTAATTGTATACCACAAAGAGCTAAATAAACAAGTATAAAACCACGTGGATAAATGTTATAAAAAGGTAGAACTACCAATAGTTTACAATTACCAGAGCAGCATGAGGCTCAATTCACATAAGTGTATTATGAATCATAAGGCATGTTCAGACTTCAGGTTTTTTTAAAGCGTTTTTACAGACTTGTAATAAATAATTTAAATGAAAATGAATAGATCTGTTTTTTGAGCAGGCTTTTGGTGTTTACAAGTATTTGTTCAGAAGCTTTATGTAGCTTCCAGGGTCCCTTGACATCCATACGCCTCCACAGACTTGCATTCAACTGCTCATGAAAGCTGTGCTGTGGGCTTTTATAGGCATTTTTAAAGCTAGGGGATTGGTTGCGGAATTGAAAAGCACACAAATTATTCAAGCATTTAAAAACAAGAATGTAGGCCTATAAATGCATGTACAACTTTTGAAAGCGTTTTTTTGTTTGAAAATTATCCTGGAAGTCTAGCTGTGCAGAGTAGAATTCCAGGAGCATTTAACAGCCATGTTTTTTTAGAAAGGGTGAACATAGCCTTTGTAATATGTATTATAGAAAAAATATGTATATTGTGAATATAAAAATTTCTTGGAGAGGATCAATAATACCACCTCTGAGTTCACACTGCTTATTCTCTCACTGCAATATCTCTGGATTCTGCTGTAAATCACAAGTCATCTCTGAATCTACCGAATCACACAATAGCACTGGTCATGACAAAAATAATGCAATGCAGAAACCTATGTAAAAGTAACAAATTATTTATGTAAAAGTAACAAATGCTTTTTTTGCCCTTTTTAAAATTTTTGGTTCAGAACTCATTAAAAAAACACTAATACAACATTTAAAAATTTTCTTTTAAGTCAGGTAAATATAGTTACATAGTTAGTCAGGTTGAAAAAAAAAAAGACAAAAGACCATCAAGTTCAACCACCAGGGAAATAAATATATCCCAGAAAAAAACCCTAGGGACATAGTTGATCCCGAGGAAGGCAAAAAACAAAACCCTGGTACAAATTGGTCCAACATGGGGGAAAAAATTCCTTCCAGATTCCATGAGGCAATCAGATGTTCCCTGGATCAACAATCTCTATTATCTTTACTTTAAATCCTTAATACCCAGGTATAATATGTGCTTCTAGAAAAACATCCAGCTTTTTCTTAAAGCAATCTATAATAGTTGCTGAAACTACTTCCTGAGAGAGCCGATTCCACATTTTCACAGACCTTACAGTGAAGAATCCCTTCCTTATCTGGAGCTGAATCTTCTTTTCCTCCAGATGCAAAGAGTGCCCTCTTGTTCTTTGTAATGATCTCAAAGTGACGAATAGGGAAGAGAGTTCTCTATATGGACCATTTATATAGAGTGATCAGATCCCCCCTTAAACGTCTCTTCTCAAGGGAGAATAGATTCAGTTCAGCTAATCTCTCTTATAGCTGAGCTCCTCCATTCCTTTTATTAGTTTAGTTACCCTTCTCTGCACTCTTTCCAATTCCACAACATCCTTTTTGTGAACTGGTGCCCAAAACTGGACTTCATATTCCAGATGTGGTCTGACCAAAATATAAAATATTGAAAAACAAAAATGTCAAGGTTACAGTTTACTGCTCTTCCATGAATCATTTAAATAGCCTATTTTGTCAATAAATTCCTTGTGCTTGCAAAGATGGAACCAGTCTGAGCTTTCAATCACCAAAAGTGAGCTACGAATGCACAGGCAGTGCCCTGTTTTCCTATTAGTAGTTTGGTGTGTGCAACTTACAGTGTACAGTATGAATCATTATTATTATTATTATTATTAAACAGGATTTATATAGCGCCAACATATTACGCAGCGCTGTACATTAAATAGGGAATATAAAGCATTTAAAAATGTAAAAATATTGTGTATACATTGTACAATGTACAACGGTGGATAGGCAAGGCATGTGGGTAACATATATGTAAGAAGGCAGAATTCACAATGTGTCTGTATGATATAGATTTTGCAGCTATCCGTATGTAGCGAGCAAATAATAAATAGTATAAACATAACACTTGTTTGGCATTTTAGCTCCACTTGTGTTACAAATCTTGTAACTTAGTCCTAATACAAGGAATTACATAGCTAAAATTTTTTTTTCATGACCAGTTTTTGATTCTAATAGATATAAAATTACACATTACAGTATTCTCCCCAAAAATCTTTTGAGGTGGGTAGGAAGAAGCTGTAGGCGGGTGGCAGCCACTGTAATGTGACCAAACTTCTCAGTAACCATCCAAAAACAGCCGGATGGTTACTGAAAATTGCTGAGTGGTGCACCAGACTAAAAGGGGCTGGGAGAACACTGCATAAACTTGTATGCAGAAGTAGACAGATCATATAATATAGCGACTACTAAATTTGATTTATCCAAAACAGGACTCTATTCTAGGTGTAATCAGCATCTAATGCAATTTATTTATATTGAATCTGCCTTTAACAATAAAGAAAATATGGACAGATCGGAATAAGGCATATATAAGAAAATGTCTTAATTCACCTGTAGTCACAATGCTCACATTTAAACGGCCGCTCATCGCTGTGCCTGAAACGAATGTGAGTTCGAAGAGTGGATGGCAGAGGGCATGTCATATCACACAGAGGGCACTTATAATGGTTTACTGTAACAGAGAAGAAATGCAATAAACATTATAAGGTGGTTGCAGAAATGCATCACAAAATAAAAAAAAAATGTAATTAAATAACTTTTAGGATTATACTATAAGCTTTTACACAGAAATCACTTATCAACATGAAAGCCAATAATGGGATTACATGGGGAAGGTTGAAGCTGCCATACAGCAATTAAACATATTTTAAAAATTAAAACAGAAAAAAATGTTCATTTTTTTTTATTTTACAATTACATTTATATCTAGGTGTTGGTTTTTAACAAATAACGAACAAAAAAACAAAACAGTATACCAAATAACAGCCTTAGGCTATGTATTCACGTCAGATGATTCTCGTCCGATAATCGCCTTAGGACTGATATCAGAAAAAGATTTGGTGTGTGTACACAGCTCATAGTTCATAAGTCTGTCCTGTAATGAAAGTGAAGGGGAGAGAGCAGAGCGGGGTCCCGCTTTGTCATTCTCCCCCTTCCCTCTCCATAGAGCAGAATGGATGTATGACAACGACAATTATAGCACGTGTGTACACAGCCTTATGTAGCCATGTAAAAAATATTTTGGTAAGAAAATTAAAAGGATTTTCATTTCATGCTGCTAATTTTGGTCTTTCTATTTGATTTCTATTGAACTCAAGGAAGTAAATGGTTAAACTGAAGTGCAATACCAACACACAGCATAAAGGAAAGAGGATTTGCTTTGTTAAAACTTACCATGATTACGCATGTGATCTCTCAGCAGCCTTTCTGTTGCAAATCTCTTTGAACAATGTGTACACTGGAATCTATGTTCTGTATAGGTGACAAAAATAAATAAATAAATAAATAAACAAATGTTGGAATTTGAATAGAAGATGAGCCCCTGGGAATGGTTTAAAATAACTCATAGTATAGGTAAAAGGGGAAGAGGGGGAACGAAAGAGGTTTCAGGCTCAGGAGGTTTTTGTGCAAAAATAAATCAAGTGTGTATTTTTCAAGTTACAATTAGTACATACATCAAAGGTACATATTTATTTTAAGTTCAATATCCAAATACCTGTTTTTGTCACAGGGTTTGGATACTTTAATCTAGACAAACGACTCCTTCCAATGTCATACAAAGTACATATAAAGATTGGAAAAAAACAAGGTAAGAAGGGGACCTGTTACGGTCGCATGATTCCCAACGCGTTTCGCCTGTATAGGCTTCTTCAGGGGTATAAATTTGCAGAGATTGTATAATTTAACACTCCAACCAAACAAATTATACAATCTCTGCAAATTAATACCCCTGAAGAAGCCTATAACAAGCGACACGCGTTGGGAATCATGCGACCGTAACAGGTCCCCATCTTACCTTGTTTTTTTCCAATCTTTATTTGTACTTTGTATGACATTGGAAGGCGTCTTATGTCTAGAATAAAGTATCCAAACCCTGTGACAATAACATGCATTTGGATATTGAACTTAAAATAAATATGTACCTTTGATGTATGTACTAGTTGTAACTTGAAAAATACACACTTGATTTATTTTTGCACAAAAACCTCCTGAATCTGAAACCTTTTTCTTTCCCCCTCTTCCCCTTATACCTATACTATGAGCTCTAAATAAATAACAAAGAGGTTGGCTCAACATAACCTTGATGAAACAAAGACAAGAACCAACACCAAATACGTATTAACATGGTTTAAAAGAAGTCTGCTGAAATGTAATCATGACTTGATGGTGTCAGCCTTAATTTTTTTTTAGCTTTTATAGGCAGATGGTAATGGGTGAAATTACATTACAGATTCTCATCTGTCTGGGATCCCAGTGGTGGGATTTCTTTTTTAACCCTAGTAAGGGTATCTCACTTTTTCTGTATTTTACTGCAATAAATGCACAAGGAAATACACAGAGGTTGGAAAGAGAACTACTGTAACAAGAACATCTTATCCCATGGGACCCAAAACATAAGAGGAAAAAAATAAACACAGGGACATACACACACAACAAGAGAGGTTGGTTAATGCTCCAAGCTTTACAAGTAATGTCATCATTGGGTGAACAGACCTTTCAAATTCATAATATGCATTACTATAAAACAAAATTAGATTACAAAAAAGGTCTTATTCAGATCCAAATACAAACTTGATTACAGAATCTTACAAAGCTTGCCCAGTTTAATGTAAAGCAAGAATTAACAATGTATGGAAGTATGACTATGTTTCATAAAATTGTAACAGAGAAAAATCAAACAACTCAAAATACATTCTTCCTCTAAAAGGAACCTATTCTATTGCATCTCACGTTCCCTTACTTACGATCTAATGAAGTTTGCCGCCGAAGGTGATCATAAAATTTTGTGTTGTTGGAAAACATTCCCCCGCAGTTGGGGCAGGAGACAACTTTTTCTTGAGTATGACTGCGCAGATGCTCCCTGAGTTTGCATCTACTTTTACAGGAACAATCACAATCTGAAATGATATGAACAGACAGTGATAAACAATTTATAAAGATACAAAATATATATACATATATAATAAACATGCACATACACAATTATATATACATATTCACACACACACAGAAGCTCACCTTTCCAGGTGCACATCAAGACCCGGTTTTCTTTACCAGCCATTTCATATTCTGCACTCAGGCCATGGGCATCCACATGTCTGTAATACCACTCAGCATTGTCAAATGAGGCCTACAGAACAAAAGGAAAATACATAACCAAAGGTCCACAAAAATCAGACTACATTTATTCAAGGAGAACCTATGTCCCCAATATAACAAAAAAGCTGCAAGGGCAAAACAAAAACTCCCTTCCTGCGACCTGGCCGTTTAGTGAGTTAGCCGTTAAGCGAGAAGCATAGGATAGACCCGGACGGCAGCGCTGCAAGTGTGTAGGGCCTGTCAGTGACAAGTTCAGTTCGCCGAGGAAGAAGACAGAGAGAGACCAGAAGACCGAAGAGAAAACACTGTGTGAATGTACACTGTACAGTTTTGTACAGTGTACTTGTTGGAGGAGCCAGTGGGTAAACAGGTAAGTCGTAAAGAGAGGACTACCTGTAATTCTTCCTTGCAGAAGGAAGGGAGGTGGGGAAGGACACCCTGTGAACTTTGTTGCATGCCCAATGTCTGCAACTGAATAAAGAGACATTATTGTGTAAAAATGTGTGAGAACACACTTTCAATTCAGAAATCAGGGTACAGGGAGAAGTATTCATTGGGAACTCGACTCCCAAAATTCATCATACCACACATTGGCTGGAGGCAAAAAACATTTGAAACTTATATTTATATGTTTTCTGTTATTTAGCTTACCATAAACCTAAAAAACAAGTAATCAGAAAATACTCTTTATTCTCACCTCACACTGCTCCCACATACATACAAAGCAGTCTTGGAGTTCTGGAATCATGTTTCGGCTCTGTGTATCTAACTGGCAGGGACTGAGATCTGGCTGATTTTGTAGTGCCTGGAGCCCCATTTGCTTCAGCTTGGTGTGGTAACAGTGAAAATAAACGTGACGTGCAAGTTCTGCTGGGCTATCCAAAGAAAAAAATCCACAGTCTTGCCATAAACAACAGAACTCATCTGCAAAACAAGCAAAAGGATTTTGTTCAAAATTTATAAACAAAATGATAATTTAAACAATTTTAGATAGACAAGTGACAAAATCAATGCAATATTATATCAACAAGCAATGTGCAGATAACAGGTCCAGATCACTGATTCTTCCTCATTCGATCCAAAAGGACAACAAAGTATTGACTGCAGATACACTACAAATGTCTAATCACCTGTGATAGAGATGTGGGCTGGAGGTTTGCAGGCAGAACAACATTTGGTGTAAAACTTTTGAATTGCTGCTGTGTCAAATATATAATTTCTCGTCAGTCCCACATCTCCAAACACATGCAGTTAGGTTAATGTCCTTGGTATGTGTGGTGGCAGGTGCTTTATGGGATAATAGGAATAAACTGTAGAACTCAAGAATTTCTTTAAATATTATATTGCTCTTTAATTGTAATAAAGAACAATGTAAACACTTTATATTACCCCCTACTTATTTTACCTATATACTATTTTTGCCCGCTTAGTTTTGTACTTATCTTTTCTATATTGCCATATGAACCCAATCTACCAAAAAAGGCCCCAGAATTTCCCAGTACATTGAGGAAAACATGACACTCCTCGTTCTTCCACCATATATGAAAGAAAATGCTCCAAACGCTAAACATCTATACAGGGAATAGGGTGTTAGGGTAATCTATTAGGTAATTAGACTGAAAGAACTAAATAAAAAGCATTAAGAAGGACGGTGCCATCTTTAGATCAGACTTTACCCATCAATCTCCTACCTGGGCTGAAATGCTGGTTCAGAGGTGACCCAATTGCGTACATTCTGGTGCCTGTGCAGTTTTTGGCTGTGTTCACAAAGGTTTGGTAAAGATCTGCCCCTGTGGCAGAATTCCACTAGGTCACTTGCTATAAAGTTACATTCTGATTATGGGAAGGGGATGCGCATTAGGAAATGCTTCCTCCTTCCTGCAGTAATAGCATCATCTCTGCCTGGGTAAGGCCTCTCACTGGAGCCCATGGACGGCTCTTCTGACACAACATAGATGTGTATATAGCACCAGAAGAGCATTATAGTGGAACTAGAATTCCATTTTTAGGTTTGTATGATCAGGCAGGTCATTATTACAGAAAGGGACAGGCAATGTCCCCTCTGCTATAATGTGACTTACCTGCCTGATCATTCCGGGTTTCTGGCAAAATGCAAAGCTGAGCTGCGCATTTGTGTCAGCGTAAGCTGCCAGGGAAACTCGGCAATCCACGCATGGCCAACCTAGATAACCGAAGATCATGCATGGTGGCACAGAGGTTAGCGTTTGGTCCCAGGTTTGAATCTCGGCCAGGACAATATCTGCATGAAGTTCGCAGGTTTTCCCTGTGTTTATGTTTCCTTAGGGTACTCCGGTTTCCTCCCACATTCTAAACACATGCAGTTAGGTTAATTGGCTTCCCCCCAAATTAACCTTAGACTAAACGTGTTAAAGCGTAAGTAAACCCAAAACAATAAAAATCACACTTACCTTCAATCCCACAGATCGTCGGGAGGTTTCTTCCATCGGGTCTCGTGTCGTCCCGGTACCCGTTTTCGTACCGGCGGAGAGGGAGCACCATCTTCTCCTCCGTTCTTCTTCCTACGTCACCCAATCCAGCACTGCGCAGGTACGAAATGGGGTGACGTAGATTGGGAAAAAACTTGCCGATCTTACAGGACACGCGTGAGATAAGCGATTTTTTTCTCTATTGATCAAAGCGCTCCTTCTGCACATGCCGGAGATGCTGGGGCATGAGCATGAGCAGCCAAGAGCCTCCCGGGATGGGTAACGAAGGTATCCAGGGGAACTCTGCACTCCCGTTCATTCTTGGTCACCTAGGCGATCAAGAATTAAAGGGGCGGTGCTGCTTTTTTTTTAACTTAAAAAAACTCAAACAAGATTTTTACTTTAAATGAAGGTTGTCTACCCTTTTATGAAAAGTGAAAATTCTGAGTTTAGGTACGCTTTAAAGACATTAAACAGGGACAGCTGGTGACATGACTATGGACATTGTACAGCGCTGCACAATATGTTGGTGCTATATAAATACTGTGAAATAACAATAATAGTTATGTGGAAGCAGAAGAGGAGATTGAGGCGCTCAAAACAAACAGGTGAGTTGGCCGGATTTCGTTTCATGCTTATCTTGTTACTGACAGCTCCACTTTATACTGACGTGTCTGGATTTATACCAAAGTGTCTGGATTTATTTTTTTACAAATTACAAACACAGAAAATTCATTGAGGGGATTAAATAATAATGTGAGCAGATGGGGGAAGGACAGAGCCATTACCTTCACAAGTGACATGCTCCTCTCCATTGGCCAGCTGCTGGACTCTGAGGTGATCAGATACGTGAGAACACAGCTCCTCCATCCTGGAACAAACATAGCTACAGGAGTCCCATTCACACTGAAGAAGAAGCAAGCAGCTGCTGCGCTTCACCCCCTTCCCTGCCATGGCAGACTTCAGCGCCCACTTAAGCTGTGCTAACACCCGGGAAGACGCTTTCCTCCTCCGGGGGTCACAGCTCTATCAAACACCGATCACCCCCTCACTACAAACCTACTTCCCTACCCATAACACCAATCATAACAACCGTCAATCCTTCTCTACTGAACTAGCCAATCACCGCTTCCCTCACAGTCACAACAAGGAAGTATGCGCGCCTCACCAAGGTAGCGGTGCGACATCATAAAAAGACCGCAGCACACGCGGATTAGAAGATCAGTTCCGTGCAATCTTTTGCAAGTGGCACTATTGGGAAATGTGTTTAGTATTTTCATTTTTTTTCTAAATTAAACACAAAAAGAGCAATTAAAGTTCATAAATATTTTATATTTTGTTACTGAAGGAAATGCTGTTTTGTTATATATGTTCGTACTACCTTCAGAGTGAATGAAATAAAAAGGCAAAGCCAACCAGTAACAGATAATGATTTTTATTTTGCTGCACTGTTGTTATCTGACATTTCTTTGTGCGTCAGCATTCCCCTAATGGGAGCTGCTATTTTACTATTGTGGCCTGTGATAAATTTCCAGTTGGTGGAAAGAACCCCTAGTGCCCAGTATGGGACGCCCTATCCAACACACGTCATGACGTGTTAGGTACATTTGAAATGGTCAAAAATTGAAGAGTTATACATATAAACCTAGAATAATGTAAATAGAGATAGCTGTAGCAAGGGTGAAAAGTCTGCATAGCTAAATAGCCCCCTGCTATTGGGTGAGTCTTAAAGGGGTTCAGATAAATAAAATATCTACTTCACTTGTTTGTCATAGTTCTAGAAGGATTTTAGTGCTAGAACCCCCAATACCGGACCAATGCACCCCCAATACCCCCAATACAGGCCTAGATGACAGACCCACCTAAAGCAGAACCTGCAAAAAAACAAACAAACCTCACTTACCTTTAATTCCTTAGATCCCTACCGGAGATGTTTTCAATTGGGTCCCAAGCTGTCCTGCTATCTGTCTTTGTCCCAGAGTGAAGGAAGCACTGGGCACCACCATCTTCGTCCGACTTCCTTCTGGCTACATCACCCGATTTCGCACTGCACAGGTGAAAGATAGACTGACGTGTTCTGCTGTAAAGGGGAAAAAAATTGCCAATCTAATTGTGCATGCATGAGATCGGCATTTTTTTTCCTCAATATATTAAAATGTCCTTTGTTGATCTCCGGAATGCGCAGAAGGAGCAGCCAGGAGTCTCCTGGGATGTGTGGCATGAGCGGATCTGCACCCTCATTCTGTCCTTATCACCAAGGGTCATCTACCCTTTTATGTAAAGTAAAAACTTTGGTGATAGGTTTGCTTTAATGACAGAACCACTCAGTTACAGACCCCATTACTGACTGTAGTGCAGACCTCAATAAAATTTGCCCAATGCAGGCCTCTCAGTGACAAACCCCTTGTGAAAACTCTTAGCAGCAGATCTTCAGTGCAAACCTTCAGTAACAGACCCCCCTCAGTAACAAACCCCAGACTCTTCATTGACAGACCCATAATGCTGACGTTTCAAATGCCTAAACACAGGGCATGGATATTCCTACTTTTAAAATTGTGTATTTGTCCCTGATCTGAGCAATAATCCAGCATTTTTGCTTACACTTTTACTTGGGTGTCTGATCTTGTTTTCTGCCCCTCTGTAGTATTTGCAGGCAGCCTGTGGTGAGTGCTATCTGTGCAGTAAAAAAAATGCCACTGTTACCTTTACAATGTATTATCAGGGTATAATGGCTTAAGCCCTAATGTGGATCTAAACCCTCACTGCATGACATTTAGTTTGCTAAAGCACTGTATATAAAAAAATGTCATTTTTAAAAATAAAATACTAATCTTTTTAATTTTAATCTTTTTTTTTTTTTTGCATTTCAGTAATGCCAATGTCCTTTTATATGCACAAATTCTATTGCTTAAGGACTGCAAGATAGTGATAATGGTGGACCATTGCTGTGCGTCAGCACATCCACTTTTACCCAGTTGTCTGGATCACCAGGTAGTTTTTCTTTTTTTGTTTTCAATGATTTTTATGAATTTTACAAAGTATAACCAATACAAAAATAAAAGAAAATACAGAAGACATCTACAAAGCAACAATGGGGTAAACAATACATTACACAGTACATATCACATATCATGTCCAAACTCA
The DNA here is from genome assembly GCF_032062135.1 of Pyxicephalus adspersus. Lineage (NCBI taxonomy): Eukaryota > Metazoa > Chordata > Amphibia > Anura > Pyxicephalidae > Pyxicephalus > Pyxicephalus adspersus. The sequence continues at coordinate 31,175,385 of NC_092868.1, read as the reverse complement.
GTTTATCCAGAGTCCAGATACATGTTATAGTGTCTCTGAAGATCTCACTGAGGATTCTTATAAACAATATTACTAGAATGTATATATACAGTATGTACAAATACAGTATAAAATACACATTACCTAAGTAGGTTCCTAAGCCATCTATAAGCTACGCTGAACAAGTATTCGCTGGAAGCGGGGATACCCAGGGTCTCCTATGTATTATTGGGCCTATAGCTTACAGTTGCTAAGTGTGGGCATCACTGGGGTATCAACGTATAGATAGATGGGGGGTATCAGCCGGGAGGTGTGTGGGGAGGAAAGGAAAGAAGGGAAGTGAAGCCAGGGTCCAGGAGGCCGCTACAAACACTAGTCAGTATTACCAGGAAGTTTTTAAATACAAGTTACAGATTGAATATGTTAGAGCCTATATGAGGTTTACAATATTAGATTTAGATATTCTTTATTAAATATTTTAGGTTGTTTAGCAAGCACTTCTAGTACAGATGTTTTTTTTAAGGCAGAAAGCTGAAAATATGAAGTAATGCAGACGTATATATATACCTCTCCATTGTGCATCATTTTAAACTGTCCTTTTGGACCTAAATTGTTTTGTCCCCTATTTTTCATAAATGACCATCTTTTAGCTAGTGTAGACTAGTATAAACTGAATAAACTATGTGCATTGAAATGCATTGATTCATTACTATTATTGATTCATTATAAGACATATCAAAAGGCAAAGATGTATGGAGATGCCTTAACTGATCATTCTTGTGCATTTATTACCATGGTTTGCATGCGCAGAAGGTGTCGCATTGGTGTATCATTTACTAAAGACCTGTGTCAACAGGTTTTTTGCAAGTATCCATGGCATCAGTTTGACATTTTAGGATGCTTCTTATCTACATTAGGGAGAATTACTTTAACATCATCATAATAAATGTAACTTTATTCATAACTTATCTTGCCACACAGTGGACACATTATGCAGCTGGTACTGATTTACTCAGTATTACTCTGTAACAATATTTAGGGGTCTATAAAGCAGTAAATCTATCATTCTGCAACATTCCCTCTTGATGTGTTTTTGATGGTAGTGATTGATTCTTCAACAGACAATGATGAATGCCAGATTCACTGCTTTATAAATAGACCCCATACTATGTATAGTTCATGTGTATGATCTACAGTACATCAAAGCTTCAGGTTTAAGGCATTAATGATTATCAGGGACATGAATAATGCTTGCCATGTCTTTCTTGCTCATACAGCCTTATTTCATACCATTTCTACTCTTTTTATTTTGATATTACCCACTATTATAGCCTCCATATCCCCCTCCTGACCATTTTATTGTGTCCGGTGTCATACCCTTGGAACTCTTCTCATATTCATACTGACTAATCCCCTAATTCTTCTACGGTGCTCACTGGTTTTTATAATACCCTCCATACTCCTGTTCTGTATATCATTGTATGCGGCCATACCCTCCAAACTTCTGTTCTGTATATCATTGCATGCCACCATACCCTCCATACTCCTGTTCTGCACATACTGCCCAAAATCATACCCTTGACTAATCCTCTGTTGCATATACTGCCTGACGTCATACCCAATCCACTCAACATTATCCATTGCCATACCTTCTAAGCTCCTCTCCTGCTCATACTGCCCTCTGACATATCTTTCACACTCCTTACCTGTACATATTGCTTACTGTAATGTCCTCTCCTGCATATAATGCCCACTGCCATACCCTATATATGTTTCCTGTGCACAGACTCCTTGCTGTCCTACCTTCTGCACTGCTTTTCTGAACATAGTGCCTGCTACCATACTCTTTCAGTGGCTCAGTTTCTTTGTCTTTCGCTTAAAAATAACTGTATTGAAATATCGAGGCTGCTATTGCCTAATTTAAAAATACTAGTTGTCTGGCTACCCCTGAATAATTTCTGAGTCAATGACCCAAAGAGTATTGAACATTTTGGCCCAGTAAACAATGGACCTATGTGAAAGTGCAAATGTTGCTTTGTATTAAATTGATTGCAAATTGCTGCAGCATTTTCAGTGACACCCTTATTTTGGAGGCATAGATTAAAGCCAAATTAAAAAAAAAAAAAAATATATATATATATATATATATATATATATATAATTAAATATGTAATATATTAACTACATTTTTATTTATTTTATTATATATAATTAGGTAGTGAAGCATGCAGGAAAACAGTGTTTTTACACATGCCTCGCTTTTATTAGGTTCCCAATTCAGGTGTAGTAGCAGAATGCTGCTAGTTACAATGATGTGATATCACACCAAGCCTCCCTCCCCCATGCTACATATCACCAATAGCTCTGCAATTTTTAATGGTTGCCCCTCATGCTGATTCCATAACTACTGGTCTGAGTCAGCAATGGTGCTTTAGACCACTAAGGAATAAGTGCTGTTCTTATGTACATGTATGCTGCTCAGGCTCAGCAATATGTTCTACCATTAGTGTTGAACTAGACATCAAAATATATAATGTACAAATAATTTTGTGTTTGGGTCTTTAGAGTTAATACAGCCTACCATGTTCCATCAACTAAGTGAAAATTCATTTTGCAACGCTACATAGTTCCTGCTAGGGTAACACATCTCAACCTATTATCATCTAAGACCTGTTTAGAAGCTGTGTCTCAAAGGCAGCTAGGAGCATATCTGGTGGAGTTGTTCCATAGTTAGCAGGTTCAAATCCAATGTAATATGTCTATTTGCTTTTCTTTCACAGGAAAAGACCACTGGAAAGCTCCATAGCTGATGATCATAAGAAACACCAGCAGAAGTGTCCTCCAAACAAACATTGCTTTTTCTTTTGAAAGTTAAAAGCCATCCACATGATTTAGGAGTCAATTAAAAACTTACTAGTGTTCACACTGATAATAATGTTAACTTTTTAAAAATGTGGATATGATTGCTAAAACAAGGACTATTCTTCATTATGTAATTCTCCTTCTCTTTGTTGGATAGAAAAGCTGACATATACCTTCTGGGCCCACAGCCTGCTCACCCTGCCAATCTCAATCCATACCCCAGAGCTTTTCCCCCTTTATTTTTCTTCTTTCTTTCCCTAATACTTATGTTAAACCCTCTGCTCTTGGACCTGTTGTCTACTAAATCATTAGTTAAATCATAACTTTCATATATTTTAAAAAAGACGTTGATAACATCATAAATATTCCTGGAATAAGATAACCAACCCCCTTTTTCATCTTTTTTTTTTTTCTCCACACATTTATTCTGGTCTGCTAAAACAATAGTCTTGTGTGTCTATAAAGTGTCTATATTAATAGTAAATATCTTGTCTCTAATCTAAATGTCACTTTGTTACTATAAGCAATTTTTCTTGAAAATGCTAAGTAACTTGGCCACCACTGATGACTAATCTTGCCGATAATGAGTTATTTTAGCTGCACAGTGGTTCCATGCAAGTGACTTCATAAACTGAACTCTGCTAAATTATTTTTAGGAAGTCCACAATGGCAGCTCCATAAATCATAATGACATTTATACTTAATGTGACCCTGATACTAAAGTGTGGCATTTAGAGATATGTATACCTATTAAATAAATCAGTAAACACTAACCGTTCTTACTACCCATGTTGCTGAAACCCCTCCTGGATCCTGGATCCCTCCTGGATCTTCTGCTTGATTCCATAAAAAAACAAACAATTTTAGAAATGTTGATCTCCTGGCTCTCACCAGTTTGTTTCTATGAACGATTATACGATACAATAATGTGGGACCAGTACAGTGATGTAGAGGTCAGAAGGAATCAACAACTGTGAGCTGCAGGAACTCAATACATCTGGACGTGTTGATTTGAGGCTGGACTTCAGCAGAAGATTTGAGGGCATTGTAAAAGAGTTTACCAGCATTGGCAAGGGAAAAGGTGAGTCTGTCCTGTTTCCCTTCACCTCAATTCTGTTTTACAGATGCACCTTCACCTCAATTCTGTTCTAAAACATCAGGGGCTATCGATACAATGGAGCTGTACTAATGTTCTAAAGTACTAAAGCACTAAAGTAATAAAAGCACAAGAATAGGGATAAATTAATATATAATGCGATCCTGCATTAAAATGTCCCCACACAATTATCACAATTCCTGAACCCATCTAGCTGATTGTGCACCAATTTTCAATGTCAAAGCAAACTGTGTTGTTCTTCTCCTTATTCTCTCCATCAGAGAATTAAGTAATAATATGGAAAATGACTCTGAGATGAACACATATGTATGTTTTTTTTCCAAAGATTTTGTGGTAATTTGTAAAAAGGGGTACACACATGAAAGGTATATTGAGTAGGAGACCAAATGCTAATTGTTCTTGTTCTCACTATTGCATTGCATTAATGCATGTGTTTCTAAGCCAAAACATTCACAACAATACACAAGACGTGCATTTGTGAGTTAGGTTGCCAGTCATTCTTAAAGTAACCCCAAACACACCTAGCCAACACACTGTGGCACAATATACTACTGTGCATTACTGTGCGCTGTGATTTTAAAAGAACTACATGCACAATTTTTGTGTGTTATGGTGCATTGGGCAACCTATACAAATAATTAATTGAGACTTATTACAACTTTGCACATGTGTGATTTTACACGTACATGGCATTTGCATTAAAAAATCATACCATTATTTAGATAAATACAAAAACAAAGAAGAATCCTATTTTTATTTTGTCACCTTAGCCAACATATAGTTTGATGCTGGACTGTACATTCCATGGTAAACCATTCACATGCATCGAGTAAATTTCATGACAAAACAACTTGCCTATTTATGCACAATCGATGTGATGCCACGCACACATCCTGTAGTAAATCTATATTCTGTAGTAAAGCAAGCCCCATTGCATGTGATGGAATGTGGCATCCATGTGCTCTATTGTCACACTCTAAATACCTGTGTACCTTTATGTTTCGCATTAATATTTATATATGAAGAAGTATGCCTTTTACAATTGTGTTATGCATATACAGCATAACTATTCATAGATCACATGAATTGATGTTTCTTTATAATGATGTCTATGTATATTTGTGTGCTATGTCTTTAAGAAGCGCTACATCCCAACCTCATTGCTGCCTGTCAGATTATGGATCTGCATCAGGACCAGCCTTTGGTGTACAGCTGAGACCCAATGATCAGCAGCAGCAGCATCAGGAATGAACTGGAAACTGACATTTTGTGGATGATCATGGCTAGGCAAAGGTTTACACAAGGTTATGGCTCTAGTCTGCCTTCCTTTTCTTGCACTTGTCTATCTTGAATCCTCCCCTTCTCCTAATTCCCACAGGGTGGGTTCATATAACAGCTGCTGGAGGAAAAAAGACAAGAGGGGGGAAGCTCCGACCTCCTCCAGATTTTCAAGGTAAGACCCTTTGCAATGATGACATCCATCCCTGTGTGCTATGCCAGGAATGGGACCTGCAGGATGCTTATTCAGGACTGAGAAAGGACTGGGAGCATAAGGAGTGGTTGTTGGTCTGATTGATGGGGAGATAGATATGATTGATTGCAATGTATATATTAAGTGCAATCATTTGGTTTAGTGATATGTAAATATGTTTTTTTTTAAATATACCAAGGGTGGGACCTGGGGGGGGGGGGTGGTTGTAAAAAAAAAAGATAAGCTAGAAGAAGATGCTGTGGATGAATGCAGACATTCTACTCTGCAGGATACATGGGAGCTATGCAAGGAAGTAACTCGCAGAAGCCATTATTACAAAGTCTGCATGATGAGTGTAGCAAGAAGGTGGAAGACAAATACATAGAACTCATTTATTGGGATCTGAATAAACAAAGCAGGTTGGCCTAATATTTAATTACTTAAAGGGGACTTGTTATGATTGAATATGGGAGTTGCCATTGCTGATTTAAAGTGCAAGCTCAGAGGCTATCAACAATATGTTTGCTTTTATATTTGGTAGGTCAGGCATGTTGTCAGTGAAGGATTGGAACAGCTGAACCACATGCTTGTTTTAGGTCAGTGACTCAATTGGCAGTGAAAAGGATTAGAATGACTAACCTGGCACTTGTACAAGTAGGAAGTCTGTTTATTCTGCCATTTGCAGTCCTGGCCTTTAATGATCTGAAGCATTCTCTATAAAATAAAAGGTTAACTCAACATGTGTTCTCATCAAATGTTGCATTTTCTATTCAAACGCTGCATTGTGGACAGTTGTTCTCGTTGAATGCTGCGTTTTCTATTCAAGCGCATTCAACGTTCAAATGGTAAAAAGAGCCTCTGGTAAGAAAAGCTTGCTTTGACCTGCTTTGTGTGCACCATGATAGGTCATAGGAATATGTCTAAGGAAAGCAACTCAAAGCAGTCTCTAAATTGCCTTGTGTACCACTTGTTTAAAGGCAAATGGGATTTCGCTTATTTGGGTTTGATATGTGTTCCAATGCAGGAAATTAGAAAAAGGCGACATGACCCATTAATGGCTATATTGGAGATACATTGTTGGTATTTATAGCTTTGGTTTCTGTGTATGAAATCAAAGTCTGCTTTTGGGGAGTCAGGGAGAGACAGATTTAATTTGGTGAGTGGTTTTCTTCCTTGCGCATTTGGATTGTTGGCCATCTGTTTCAAAACAAAAAATTGACTGAACTTCATATCATGTTAATCAGCTGCTGCAAAAGCCATTAGAAGTGTGTTATGTAAATCAAATCTATGAAGGATGATTTATGATGGGTGCCATGGGCTAGTGCACTCTTAACATTCTTCATTGCCTGGATGCTGCTTTTACTCCTGCATTTCACCTTATGTGTGCTGCTTTGAGTCTGTGCATGATAAATAATTGTGGGGAAAGGATCTCCAACCAGAGACCATACCTTCATCTATTCCCTAGGTGATATTGAAAATGAATACTCTCACCTTTATGTCTATAAACACATATTCAGTGTCTCGTTATCAGTGTAGTGCTGCCCTACTGATGATTTGGCTGTTTAACCCTCTGAATCTGAAGGACATGTACAAGCCATGGCAAATGGTGGCACATCAGTAGGCCTGTGTGAACCTTGTGGATGATTACTTGTTCATTATTCAATAGAAGCCCATTTTACCAGTCTTTTTATGCTGATGGAATTTAGCTGCTAAACATTGGTGTGGCAATAACTGTTTCGAGAACCTGTCTCCCCCAGGCCACACTATCCTACCTTTTAGTTATATAGGATGTCTGGTTTTCTCTCCTGTATGTAAATTGCTTATTCTGATTTCACTGCGCACAGACAGCTATGCATTACAAGTTGCTACAGCAACTCAGATAGAGCTTGTCTTATTTTCTGGCTGGAGGATGTCCAGCATCATCTCTTGCCTCAAGCCTTACTGTCCCTGGATTACCTCTCTCCTTCAATGGAGACAAAACATACATACAGACTTAACTAAAGCTCTACTCTATGAGGGAGGGGCTGCAAATACAAGATAAACAGGTGCTCTGTATAAAGAAGAAATATACTGATAGGGTGAAGGAGATAACTTCATCAGTCTATTGCTGCTCCTTTATTGTCCAGTCATAAAGCTTGGAGGGCAGGGATATGGCTACTCTACTGCAGAGAAATATCAGGTCAATTGAGTGACTTCTGTCTGGAGTATTGTATTATTATCAGGGAAACATCTTTAGGCATCTCACCTAAATTTCTTTAGTTTGTCTAGATTTCAGCTTTAAAAAGAAAGACTAAGTTGTACATGTCATATTATGTTCAGGATTCCCTGTATATTAAATAATGCATTCAGTTTTACTCTCCTTCCTTTGAAGTGTAATGCTGTTTCCTATATCTTTCATGATTGTGTTGCTGGGGGAATTTCACAGTGAAACATTCTTATTATATATGTGTATAGTAAGTTTTCTTTCCATAAGTCTGGCATAACATACAATAAAATTCTTTTTTTTCAGTTTGCTGTTCCCCATATCATAATTCCACATGCCTTTGCCCCAAAGGAATGTCATTCATATACAAAAACACAACTTCCTTATTTCACAGTACAAATGTGCTAGAACAGGGGTGTCAAACTCTGGCCCGCAACTTCCTTTTTTTTAATTCTAACATTTTTTAATTCTAATAGCGGTGCTATTTCAGTTTCAAGTTTGGCCCACGACTTTGTCCACGTTTTTAATTTTGGCCCACTGTGTATTTGAGTTTGACACCCCTGTGCTAAAAGCTCCCATATTGAGTGGTTATATACTGTTCAGGGTAAAGCAGTAACAATAAAAAATGAATCATTTTTTGTTGTCATTTTATTTGTCAGGCAGAATCTATTTAGGTTGTTTGCAATACAATCAGCAAGAAACTATGTCTTGACGGACCCTAGCACACATCTTGTCTTCTCAGCCTACATTAGAAAATTAAACTAATTTCTAAATTAAGTACTTATTTTTAATATAGTTTTAATATAGTAATATAGTTTTTATAGTGTGCAAACTTTGTCTTGGGTCAGAATGGGTGCTAGGTATTATGGATGGGGGAATGGGGGGAATGGAGTTGTGGGAACAACAGTTTGTTCATATATAAATATATGAAGTGAACTGTATCTGCTGTGTTTTCACTTGTGCAAGTGAATTCTAACTTTTAGTGAATGCCATCACAATAATAATGATTTTGGGGTTGCATAAATGTCTAGTAAAATATTTTGTTTAATACAAAATAGATGGAATGTTGTTTTATAAAGTTGCAAAACCTTTTCCCCCCCAGAGAGATTTTGTTGAAATATCCCATATGTCAAAATCAATAATACTTATAAAAAACAAGGCATTAAAAAAATCTTTGTAACCCAAAAGCAAAAAAGTGATAACTATGTTGGCTTAAAAAAGAGACAAAGTAAGTACCCCAAAACATGGACGTGGAACATGTAAAAGATCTATATTTAAAAAAAATGGAAACAGCACATCTTTATGGTGACTTTATGCTGAATATTCTGCATTTCCTAATGTGGAACTAAAGTTAAATAGGAAAAAATAGTGAGCAGTATTACAGAAGGGACGGGCAATGTCCTTTCCACAATAAATTAAGCTTGCCTGCCTATTCACAATCTGAACATGTGCAGCTAAGTGTGCAATCCTGGCATAGCCGCCTGCTTGGAATTAATGAATTCCTGTGCGCATGTGCCAGACTTGTGTCATTCACACCTGGCCAATCAGGATAGCTAAAGATTGAAAACCCAGAAGGAGACCAGGTACAGATGCTAGCAACCAATGCAGAGTGAGGTGAGTGTATTTAAAATATTGTGATCAGGCAGGTGAGTTTATTTAATTGCAGAAGGGACATCACGGGACATCACCAGTCTGCAATAATCTGCAAAAGGAAGCTACCACAGATTTTTACTTTTTAGGTTTAGTCCCACTTTAAGGGCACCAGCTGTCCATTACCTAAAACAGTAGCAGCCAACCCTGATATTACCCTTAAGTAAAACTTATATTATTAACAAAGACCCTCATATAATAGTGAGTGAATTTAATGCTACAGAAAGCTTTCAGGAACGGCAGACGTTTAGGTTGAAATAGATGGTCAAAGAATATTGGCTAGAATATGGTCAGAGAGAAAAAAAAGCTATAGTCAGGTTTTAGGGTATTGCAAACTGAGCAATTGCTCCAGGGCTTCATTTCACAGAATTGTAAGAGTACAATGAACTGGAAAGTTATACATTTAGGGTCCCCACCATCAGGGCCGCCAAGAGAAAATCTGAGCCCCGGTACAAAGAAGGTGTGTTGGCCCTTATACAAATTTATAGACACATGTATGTGTGTATATTAAAATTTATTCCTAACAATCATAGATTACATTGATACATTTAGATAAGTATATATAGGTAAAAAATGTAATAATAAAGTCCCCTTTTAGACCCGATTTTCTCGATAATGTAGACAAAAAGGCACGTGATGTCAGTGGATCCTTTATGCTACAATTACAACATTTACAGGGAACTTTACCTGTGGAATTATTTCTTCCTTCGCTGTCCTGTAAATTCTTTGTTGCAGTCCACGATGAATCAGCGTGGCTCGTGTCCTGTTTTCTTCTTCTTACCGGGATTCGGCAATAAGCAATAAGTTTGAAGCTAGGAATGAACATGTGAGAACACTCATTGATAGTCACTTTCACAAGTTTTTGTTCGTTGAATCTTGATTGCATAGTATTATGTCACTCAAAAATATTTTGTCATTGTCACGGTGTTCTATTGCTTCAGGATCACTTAATACTTTGTAAAAGTTTTTTTCAATACAATAAAAATTAAATGGATTAAATAGATAAATATTCAAATTATCATAAAAATTATGGGAATGCGTTGAGCTTCATAGGCCCCGAAGCAATGTACCGCCAGCACCCCCCTCTCCTCGGGCCTGCCCACCATATTTGCCTACATATGTGGCTGTTAGGGATCACCACTATTCCAGTCTCTTCATAAAACAATGATTCCACATTTATGGTCCCTACAGTCCTCTGAACATCAGTATTCTTCCCAGCAAAATTCATAAAACAATATTAAAAAATAAACAATTGCTAAAAAAAAAAAAAAAACAATTTACCTTTTAGAAGTCAGTTTAACAAATAGCTTTTTTGTATTGGTCTGCAGACTTACCGTAGTAATTATTAGACAAGTAGCCCCTTTTCTGAAGGTTGGGAACCAAGAATCTAAAGGGAGTGCAGCTAACATAAGGACTGAGCAATAAAAATCTGACAGAATTTTTATCCCTTCTCTACTCTATTCAGAAAAAAAGCTTTTATTTTAGATATCTGAAGCTTTTATAAACATGTCATTAGAGGAAAACAATTGTCAGAGTGTTAAACTTAATTGCACAATTGTTTGATAAATGATATTCTTTTTTTGCTGTTTTGGACACTTGGATTCTTATATTAAAGGCCACTGTGAATTTATAAGCATTATGAAAACACCAGTAATGAATGCAGTAAGCTTTGTATCTGTGCTAAGTATTTAAACATTAAAAATGTATAAGCTGCAACAGTGAGCACCCAGAAATTGACAGCAAGGATTCTGCACTGTTCATAGACACAAATACCACATGTACCAAATAGAAACATGCCGCATTTGTAAGCTGTAACCTGTCAAGACGCAATTTATAAACTAATTATTGTCAGATTGAGTTTAAATTAAAAATACCTGAATATTAGGATGCAAATAGTCACCAATAACGTAATATATTTGCCTAAATCTGTTCTTTTACTGGACCATTGAACAGTCAAAATTTAACAAATCAAGTAAACTTAAATAGGCTTGATAGTATTTTCTTTGCCACTACACAAATAGTTCAATAATGTCAAATATTTGCTTGAATAAAATATGCTCACTGTAGGTGAGTACCATATCACTGGGCTTGGCAAATGTATGAAGCTTTAGTGTGGCTAGTTTGATTGTTCAGCTATAGAAGCATTATGGAAATTTGCTCAATGGGACATTCAAGTGGGTTGATCTGCTTCGTAATACAAACAAAATTTACATCTTGCCTTTTAAAGTATTTTTTGGGGTTGGGGGTTTAGTTTATTATATATTGATAATTGGTAAATTCTGGTAAATTGATAAATGAGGAAAAAGGACTGGTTGTTGGACAGCCTGTTTCTCCAATTAGACAGTTTAATGATATTTCATATTTTTAATTATAGTTAGGTTTCCAAAAGGGAGCATGGGTGCACATGGGCTGGCATTGCCTAATCAAGCATACCTAACAAATGGAGAAGCATATGAATAGATGCTTTCCCATGCAGTGCAATACATGACTGTTCCCTGATACGTGAGAGTAAGGGAAACAATAGCATCATCAGTGGCAAATATGCTCATCATGCCTCCAGATAAATTTTGTTTTTTTGCTGATATGTAGCCCCCCTTTTACAACTGCATCTTCTTCTTGCATGAAAACCAGACTCATTCTTTTCTTGTATACCATTTCATTATCCTATTCCTTGTCAGTCAATCAAAAGCAATGGTTGTACGCTCAGCTACTTCTTCATGTCCTTGACTTTTCTATACCTAGATCTATCTAAATTGTTACTAGCCCTTCACCTGGTTAATGACAGTTGTTGCATAGCCAATGTTTTCCTCTGCTCTTTACACCACAGTGCTTCTAAGCCCTGATTCCAAAACCTCTTTTTGTTTTAGATACAGTAGAGGAAGGGTCAGAATCTTTGTTAGTTTTTTACTGCTATCCCTGGAACTGTTAGAGAGAATTTCCCTCACTTCCTGTCCTGATGACACATTTTTACAAGGCAGAAGTTGAGAGGAAATTGGCAACAACTACACAGACAAAAATAATTGTAATTTTGTTTGTGTCCCTGTTGCGATCCTCTCACTCCCTACCTGGTAAAATTGTTGTCAACAAGAAAGGATGTGACAGTATATCTCACGTATAAAGCTATAGATAGCACTTAGAGCTCAGCAGGGATTCTTTAAATAGGTGAGCATAGTGTTTTGTATGACATAAATGTCTGTTTACCTCCTACCCAAAATACAGTGCATGTAGTGTATGGACTGAACTCATCCCTCTGTTTAGGCCAAGAGTTCCCAAATCTAGTAATGGAAGAGACAGGATTTATACATATGATTAATATTTCTCTAAAAGACAAAGTAAATTTAGTAAGCTGTGGCTTACAAAAAACCCCAGAAAATTAATGGATGTTTTTATAAGCTATATATGTGGCCAATATCTGTGGGGTGAGGTGGGTAATAGATATTAAATGCACAGTATTTTGTAATCATTACGCAAAGGTAACTCTGTAGTGTTTAGGGTAGTAGGGCACAATATCAGATATATTAGTATATAGAAAAGTTTTGGCTCTAGGAAACACTCTCCGGATGGCCTCCTATCAATTATACTTTTGCAGCAGCCAGAAAGCAGGTATAGTAGACATCTCCATCTATCTGCTACACTATAATCCTTGAAAACTAAGACACTGACAGCAGATTCTTATCAACACCCATCACAAAATCTATGATATATCTAAGGGCAGGTATATAGTGTGTCATACACACCTAACCCCTTCCAAAGACACTTTTCAACCCACAATCCTAGAAAATACCCTCAATTAAATCATGACAGAACATCATAGCCTTCTGATTGCCTGGAAGCCATTTCATTGTTTTCTAATGAGAAGAAGTCATGGACAGTCATAAGCTGCTGCTAATGAACGACTGTCAAGTGACATCTGGGCAGCTGGAAAAATATATAGGTCGCTGACCAAAACTAGTTCTAATTATCTCTCTATCTAAAACTAGTTAAAAAGCAAAAGCCCCTTACTCCTCTCTGGAATAATCCAGAGTTCACCCTGGCAGAGATCTGGATAGATTTGCCTGGTGGATTGGCAAAGGATTATGGCGAGTTCATGACATTATAAATGTTCAAGATATTTCTAGTTTTGAATACCTGGTTAGTAAGAAGGAACTGCCAAGCTGAGAGTGTTTTTGTTATCGGCAAATACGATCCTTTGTTTGCTCTAAAATTTGGCTAGATTCTCGCCCAATGAAAGCTCATGCAGATCCCTGGTTGACATAAAGGGTCAAATTTGACTGATGTACACCATTTTAATGACCTCCTCTTACAAGTGCTTGGGAAGATGATTTAGGAATATCCTTCTCCAGGGAGGAATGGAGTCATATTGCTTATCTGCTTTCCAAGATCTCGCTCAACTCCACTCTGGTGGAGGCAAACTATAAGGTGCTGTTGAGGTGTTACCTGGTTCCAGAGAAACTCTCTAAATGTTACCCTTCAGCTTCTCTTTTATGTTTTAGAGGTTGTGATACTAAGGGTTCCATGCTCCATATGTGGTGGACCTGCCCAGTTACCCAGGACAACTGGTCTGAGCTATTTATTATTATTTCCAAAGTTTTGGAGAGGAATGTGTGAGCTTTCTCGGAGGCAGCTTAGTTTAGTAACTGTGATCTGGTTGGTTCCAAATCCTCTCTAAAACCTCTGAAACTGATTCTGCTGGCGGCTCGGATCAAGTCTTGGACATCCAATACAATAGCACTGGGACCATTTTTTGCTAAAATGGATTATGGTTAATGACAGGATGACACATTTTCTTTAAAATAAATTATAGAAGTTCGATAGGATCTGGGATCCCTGGATAAAATACAAGTTTCCCACTGCAGACAATTAAGGGTCCCTATAAATAGGAATGTCTTGTAACAGATCTTCATTGTTTTAATCAGAGTATTGGTTCAGACTCTGGGTATGTATACTGCTTAGGAGATGTTTTTCTTTACTCTTTTCTCATTTTTTTTTTTTCTTATTTTTTTCTTGCTTTCCTTATTTTTTTCTAGACCTTCAGAAATTTTTGCACTGTTATTTAAATTGTTTGATTATGTTTGTTTTTCTATGTACCCTGTTGTATATGTTTCTGTGTTAAAAATAATAAAAAATATTGAAATATAAAAAGCCAGTGGCTTAATATACACTTTGAGTGTTTTATTGAAAAATGTTTTTCTCTTGCAGAATTTTTTTTTAAAAAGGGAAATACTGTGAGCAGAGAATATACTTGTATCTACTGTGTGTCCTTAAAGCTGAACTCATAAAGCAGCATACAAAATACACATAGGTGGGCAGGGAGCACCCACCAACAATCACTAAGCTTTTACAACAATATTTGATTACACATTGGGGGTTCCTATACCACCAGATTTCTGTTCATGCCTAAAACATTTGTCTTACTAATAGAATGTCATGTATATGTTATGAGTAGTCAGTGTTGATGTGAGCTGAGAGGGTTGCACAGTATGTTGCAGTCATTTAAATGGGATATATACAAATATGGGTAAAATACAATGCATTTTAAAAAAGTAAATTTAATGTTTTTATTAATTTAGGATTTGTGGAATTGTGGACCTGTTGATAGTCATCTCACTCACATATGGCAGAAAAGGTGCCTTCGACAACTCAGGACACAAGTACAGCTGAGGATGGCCAGTGCCAACATGTACAGGACTCATCTCTTCTTGCTACCCACCTGAAGAAAGTGGAAAATCACATCACTGATGCAAGGCGCTTTTGCCATCTTCCAAAAAGATCATCTGTTGATATTGAGTTTAAAGATTTATCTTATTCTGTGAGAGAGGGACCATGTTGGAGAAGGAGAGGTAAGAGACTGGGTTGTTTAAAGACTATAAGTAAAGCGACAAAGATTTGCCATAGGCTTTGTTTATTAAGACTGAAGAGCACTTATTTGCTTTATTACTATGCTACTCTGTTCAGAAACATAAATATTGCTTACATTATAATTATACAGTATTGATATAGCACCATCATATTATGGAGCAGTGTACAAAGTCCATAGTCTCATCACTAGCTGTCTCTCAATGGGGCTCCCAATTCAATGTCCTTACCATAGTCATAAGTCTTTAATACAGCCTAAGGTCAATTTTGGGGGGGAAGCCAATTAACCTAACACCATGTTTTTGAGATGTGGGAAGAAACCTGAGTACCTGGAGGAAACCTACACAAACAAGGGGAGAACCTGCAAACTCCATGCAGATAGTGTCCTGGCTGAGATTTGAACCTGGGACCTAGTGCTGCAAAGGCCAGAGTACTTACCTCTGAAAACCCCTAATTCTTATGCACCCTATGTACCCTACACACCCATTAAACAACTCCAGTAACTCCTGTTTAAATATACTTTTTTACTCCTCCCCTCCATGTTAGGAAGACTTTCTTTCCTCATTCATGTGTTATCCCACATTCCTCTTACATCTATGATGGAGATTATCTTCTATCTAGCAGGAGGACATTCATTGTCATTTTGTCAAACTATGGGCCCAGCTCCTGTTCCTAAATATAGAAAGAGGTTTGGGCCTAATTAGTTAATCGGTGGTTGTTAGCTATTTTTTTTACTTTTAATTGTTTTCATTAGTAAATTAATATTTTTAAATAAAGTTACAATCAACATAGATTATAAATTATTCTATCATAGGTACCATTTATATTATTTATTAATTCTTCAATAAAAACACAATATTTTTAGGTAGGTAGAAATGTGCCACCATGATGTAATAATGTTTATAATTCAGTTTTTTTCTGTTTAGGCCTCATTTCATTTGGTCTTTAGATAGTCTAATAACCAACTATTGAAATAAAAAAATGTAAATGTAGAATACAACACCCAATACAATCAACACAATCCAAACTTGGATATTTGAACTGCAAGGTCTTTTAACATAGACATTTATACTTGTATTCTCTGCTACATGTCATATTTCATGTTGATTATATCAGACTGGTGTTTTCAACCCACAGCTAACTCTAAATCAAAGCAGGTCTCCTTTGTGATCTAAAGCTATCCATATCATAAAATTGTGTTCAACAAGAGATCTATCTCATGAAAGCTCTGACTATAAAAATAAGCATTTGGATTGACCAGGCCTGGACTTTTATGCCTATGACATTGGGGAGCTATATTGTTGCTTCTGGAACATTCAGACATAAGGCATTATTACAAGATTTACTGTTGTTTGTATAGAATAGCTTATCTTTTCTACCCCCTTTTTTCTCTCTATTTTGTTTGAAAAGCACCTTTCTCAAGCTTTTTAAACATTTTGGAAGTTTGTTAGCCTTATGTAATTAAAAAACAAAAAAAAACAAAACAAAAAACTCTGTATTTTTGTTTTGCAAAGGCGATTAAAAGGGCAGGCCTCAAGGGCTCTATCTGCTATTCATTAGGGAGACACTGTGACTTTGTCCATTTAGGATGCAGTAACTGAGTTTGTGAAAAGGGAACCCCTTTCCCTACTCACTGACATTCCCATAGGAAATGATGCACTGCAGCTTCTTTTTCTTCTTTCACCTTCATGTGACCTCCCTTTATGTAATAGTGGGATAGTAAATAGATACTGATTTATCCATTATCCCCATAGTCCCCAACAACAGGGACATCAGGGATTGTGGCACTGCTCTTGAAGGAGGACTTTGAAAAAAAAAAGTAGCTTTAAAAGTTGAGCCTCAGTTGGTCAGGAAACCTCCTTACGAACTGTCACTTAACCCAGAGGATGACAGTTTCACTTTTCAGTTCCTGACTTTGTTTCTGAGCTTTCTCATTTCTAGGAATTTGTCATTTCAAGTAGCTTCCATTTGTGACATACAAGGCAAGTAAATCTTCCTTCTGTCCATGAAGCATTCTAATTTAGGGAAACAGGTTCTTTGGACATAACTGATGCTTACCTTTCCCATGCCTCGCCATTGATCTCTGACGCTTATCTGTGTGGAGTGCTAACAAGCATGTGGTTTGCTTTTCTTTCTCCAAGGATGCAATTCACTGGCCAAAATACCCATTTGCCAAACCTGTCATTTTGGAGAAGAAAAAGTGTAAACTCCAACACCAACAAACTGGACACACAAATTAGACTTTTATTACTCTTAGTTATTAGTGCTTCTGCAGATTAATAAAGCAGTTGAGAATTAGGCTGGAGGTAAGTATCATATTTGGAGATGCTGTCATTTTTACACAAAGTCTCTGCACATAGTTATAACATATGATTTAATGCCATAGAATCTCGTATTTAAAGCCCATAGTTTGTAGTTGTGTGTGCTATGAGCTCAAAGACATGCCATTGGGATCTTTTTCTATTTTTCTTTCTATCTTGCTTTCTCTCTGTCTATCTCTATTCTCTCTCTATCATTCTATCTAATATATATATATATATATATATATATATATATATATATATATATATATATATATATATATACACAGTGCTCAACCAAGAAATTTTTTTAAGCCGGGTGGGAAGTGACCAAACTCTTCAGTAACCACCCAAAAACAGCCGGATGGGTGCTGAAAAGTGCCGGGTGGTGCAGCCAGCTAAAAGGGCCTGGGGAGAACCCTGTATACAGGTAGTCCCTGAGTTAAGGACATCCGACATACAGACAACTCCTAAATATGACCAGGGCTTCACTGCTCACTCTCTGCAGGAGGCTTGATGGGGGAAGGGGGAGGTTTGCATGACTTTAATGACCAAGACAAACTGCAGTTGTTTCTTTTTGCATATCAAAGCACAGCTTACTCTAGAAGTTAATGAATGTCTGGGCTCCAAAAAGTTTTTTTTTTTGCTTTGTGATTTAACTCACACCATGCTGTCTAATAATATGTTGAGACAAACATCTGTCCTAATTGCATTTATTAAAATAATGTACCTGTTCTGACCTAGATACAAATTAAATTTAAGAACAAACCTACTGTCCCTATCTCGTATGTAACCCGGGGACTTCCTGTATCTATGAGTATATATATATATATATATATATATATATATATATATTGTGAGGGGTTACGCTCAGGATCGCCTTTACATCAGACGTCCCTGTCTATCAGCTGGAGGGCTTCTCCCTGTCAGCTCAAAACCAAGCTTTCAGCAACCTTCTACTCACTTTTGAGCTCACTCACACAGACTGACTTGAGCTCACTCTGTAAGACATCAGTACTTTTATATGTAATTTGCATCTACATTTTTTTCTTCAATGGCTATTAGACATTAGATGTAAAAGCGAGTCAAGAGTTCTATTTGCTGGAAACTTAGGATATCTATATCTATTTTTTATGTTTATATTTTTAACCTAATATTTTTGATACTGATGCGTTTAACCATTGACCCTTTCTAGGATACAAGACACTTCTAAAGTGCTTGTCTGGCATGTTCTGCAACAGAGAGCTTATTGGAATTATGGGACCATCTGGTGCAGGAAAATCCACATTAATGAATATTCTAGCAGGATACAGGTAAGTACATTGTTCTGTAACAAAAAAATGCAGCTACATGTGCTTTTAATGCTTTTAGAGAGCATATGGGTAATCTATATCTCAAATACAAAATAGGTGTAAGGTTCTGATTGAACATGTCCAACCAGAGGCCAATCCCTCAATCTGATGACTTGCTCTTCACCCATGGATATGCCTCCGCTCAGCCTTGGGAAGTTAGTAGTCCCATCTCAGCACTTGGTTGCCCTCAGGGCTTGAAAATGCAAAGGATGGCACTGGGAGGACAAGAACTGATAGAGAACCATGAACCCACAAAGGCAAGACCATGAGGTTGATGGGGAATCAACAAGCCAAATCATAGAGTAAAACAGATCAGAGAACGGAGCCAAATTGTATGCAATAGCCCAGGGGTGTCAAACTCAAATGCACAGTGGGGCAAAATAAAAACTTTGAAATTTATTGAAAAAAATGAGGACATTTTTCCTTCTCATTAGGTATATCACCTTTGTATATGAAAACAAAGAGGTTTTCCTTCACATTCAATCTGGAACAAGTTTATAATAGAGAAGGAGGCATAATTTTTTTTTTTAATTTTATTTAAGAAAAAAATTTGCCTCTTTCTCTATTTGTAGCCTTCTGGGTTAAATTTCAATGGCAACCTTAGCAACTTTGCACAGGCTAACAATAATAATAACAATTTTTTTTTATATGAAAATTCAACCATTCAAGTCCATGCCTTGGAGTAGCAAGGAAAAGTACAGCTAAGAGGGAGTGCTGGAAATGCCAGACGTGGCCAATGCGGGGCTGGAACTCCCCCTTCATTGGAATAGCGCCGCTACTAAAATTCCCGGCATTATTTGCATCTTTAAAACAGTCCAATGTGTGGCCACAGTAGCGGCGATATTTCACTGCAGCGGCGGGCCAGCTGCAGTTCATATTTAGGATTCCTTTGGGGGCCAAAAAAAAAGGACGTTGGGGGCCAGTTTGGCCCCGGGGCCAGAGTTTCACACCCCTGCAATGGCCAATCATAGAAGCAAAGTATCCAAGAGTTCACAGAATTCTAGGTCAAGGTCAGACAAAGGTGGTCCAGGCAGCAGACCCAGGAAGGTCAGATAGAGAAAAGACTGGCAACAACTTAGCAAAGTGAAAACTAAAGTTACAGCATTCAGAAAAATATTATCATACGCAAACACCTATTGGTTGATTAGGCTTATATACTGTATGTCCTATGTTAAATTAAGGAGGAAAGGAACTCTCTCTCTCTCTCTTTATAAAAAATATATATACATATATATAGGGTCATTCTAAGTGCTGCAATATAGTATCTAACAAGACAATAAAGGTTAAAAAACCTAAAGATAAATAAATACAGCACTTTAATGGGCCTGTAATTTCAATTTACAGATCACCATCATTGCTTACACTACCAGGGATTTTGTTGCAATAAGCATTTATAGGTTTTCATAAACTATGTAAAGGTCTACCTGCCTGTAATAATTTTTGCACAAAATGTGCTGACTCCTTTTTTAGTTTTTGGACGTGCTCAATTCTTCAAGTGTTTGGCAGGAGATCTGGTGTTTTTCATTCTAAATTCTAAATTATTCACCTATCTTCTGCAGTAGCTATTTTTGACATCACCCTGCAGTCAGGAATGGAATGCAGTCTCTTAATTTTTATAGCAGTCAGAACAATTCGACTTGATAGGTTCATATAATATTTTTTCTTGTAGTATAATAAATGCACAAAATGTATGTAACTATTGTGAGGGATAAGGTCATTAAAGCAGCCTAAATAATTTATACATTTTAGCAAACTTACCTCATTGCATTATCTTTCCAAACTAAAACCTTAACAAAGTTTTGGGGGATCTATTAGATTTGTTAGAAGTATATGGGTGTAATATTGGAATACATTATAAAACTGATATTATTTTCATGCCTGATCTGATTTTTATTCTGATCTCTAAAATGTTTTACTTTTATTTAGTTTGTATTTGAAATGTCAATTTGAAATAGTCCATGAGTACTTTATTTACACCAGAAGTAGCAAAACACTGTTTACTCTGGCTCATGAAAAGTAAAAAAGCTCATGATAGTAAACGTGGAAGGGATTCTAGTAGAGGCAGTAGAAGAATATTGTGGACCAGAACATAAGGACAGGTAATAGAGAAAAGAATTGTAAAGGGGGAATGGGTTGAGGCAGGAAGAGCGTGACAGAATGGGCCTGATTTATTAAAGCTCTCCAAGGCTGGAGAGGATACACTTATGTCAAAGAAGTTGAGAGATCCAGCAAACCTGGAATAGAACTTGTCCAGGGCATAGCAAATTACTTTAAGAAATCCATTTCACGTTTGCTAGATCACTGATGAAAGTGTTTTTTCTCCAGCCTTGAAGATCTTAAATAATGAGTGAATTGTGGAACTGGAGAAAGGGATTGGGAGTTTTACTTGACTGTGGCTCATTGGGGTAAGGGGCAAGTTGAGTCACCAAGCATTGTGGCTAAATATTTAGAATGCTGTAAATACTCTAGTATAGGCTAAGATTTTTCCCACAAATTTGGAAAAGAAATCTGGGTTTATACACAGATTACACCAGTGAATGACGCCGTGTTGTAATGTAAGTGTGTAACAGACCCTTGTAGTAAGAGACAAGAAGCTTGAGCTTCTTGTCTCTTACTACAAGGACACAGCACCATCTGCTGGTGACGAACGATAATGCATAAACAATCATTTAAAAACCACTGACCTATATTAACCAACTTAAAAGTATAAAATATTTTCATGGTGGTGGTGGTGGGGGGGTTAATATTCTGTCTGCATTCTCTTCAAATTGGCAATACTTGTAGTGTGCATAACAGTCATTTTATTAAAAAAAAAAAGAAAGATCAGAGTAAACCAAAGTTTAAAAATGTTTTTTTTTCTATCAGGGACAGTGGAATGACTGGTGAAATCCTAGTAAATGGAAAGCTAAGAGAGCTACGAACATTCAGGAAGATGTCCTGTTATATAATGCAAGATGACATGTTATTACCTCATTTAACAGTCAAGGAAGCCATGATTGTGAGTAAATGATTTAAATTATGTTTCCTGCAGCAATCAGAAATAGAAAGATAGGCTGGCTGCAATAGTTTTCTTTCAGGCTGTTTTTGTTTTTTTGACCGGTGATTCTGCCAGTAACTAACTGGCCTAAGGTGATATACTCACTCACTATCCTGTTTAGAGACAGACAAGAAAAGCTATACTATAGACACCTCCTCCTCTACTTTTCTTCACAACATTGAGGGCGGTGTTCCATATCCAAATGAGTTAACTTGAATTAATTTAACATGGGCAGAGAGCACAGAAAGTTTTTAGATAACAATTTTCAGACGGGATCCACAGGCATTTTTGCACTTATTAATTGGGTATAAACATTCTTTCAATAGTATATTTGGCAGACCAAAAGGAACAAAAATGTGATGTCTATACTAGAATATACAGTATTGTACATACTATTTCAGTTTTTCATAAGATATGGGGACTTACCAGTGTAATCACACACTTAATAATACACACTTAATAATATACATAAATACATGATAATGATATCATGATGATAATAGTAGTATGTAATGTTATGCAGAAAACTGCTTTTTAATAAGTCCTATAGAATTTGCTCTGGTTACTAAACCTTACTTGTAATGTCAATAAATGAGATAAAAAATGAAGAGATACTGTGATGCCTTGTATAAGTAACAGAGGGGATTGTCATTCTATCACCTTGGTTCAGTGTTCTTTTTAGGTGAGAACCAAAGGCTGACAGGACTAAAGTGGTTGAATAACAAAACATAGAGCAAAACATAAGTAATATAAAAGAATATACATAACAGGTAATATACATAACAGTCCTTGTTGTCTTCTGTTGCTAAATAGGTCTCTGCCAACTTGAAACTGAGTGAGAAGATGGATGTCAAAAGAAAATTGGTGAGTGTTAGCTAATCCAGTGTGAGGGTTAAGGTACAGATATATAGGCCCTGATTTATTAAAGCTCTCCAAGGCTGGGGAGCATACACTTTTATCAGTAAAGCTGGGTGATCCAGCAAACCTGGAATGGATCCGGTCCAGGATTCAATATATTTGCTAGTAAATAGTAAATGACTTTGAATAATTCTATTCTAGCTTCACTGATGAAAGTGTATTTTCTACAGCCTGGGAAAGCTTTATTAAATCAGGCCCATAGTGTACAGGTTCTTCCTTTGCTCGATGTGATACATATTGAGATCCCATGCACCTGGTGAAAATACAAATGCTCTTCTTTGGCAGGTAAATGAGATTTTGACAGCACTGGGACTTCTTGAGTGTTGTGGAACTCGTACATTAAACCTGTCGGGAGGTCAACGCAAGCGTTTGGCGATTGCCCTGGAACTGGTCAACAATCCTCCAGTCATGTTCTTTGATGAACCAACTAGGTAAAAAAATATCCACTTTACTTACTGCTGTTCTGTAATAGTAGGATCTATTGTAAATGATTTGTTAATCATGCTGATATGAATAGTATAAAAATAAATATATAAAACAAAAGAACCTCTAAACTTTGTATCTGAATACACGAATAGTACTGTGAAGTTCAGTGCACTGTAGTACATTTTTACATGAGCTTTGTTCCTGTTTTTACTATAGGTTGGGCAGCAGATTTGTTGTTTATGTTTTCTTACACATTGTTTTCTGTGCCATGTACAGTAAACTACTACTCTAATCACCATACAAAACAAGACTTCTTCTCCTTATCCATACATTATGATTGTGTTTACTGTGTTGTTTTATTAATATTATTTTCCTTTGGTATTTTTGGCAAACTTGATTTTTCTTTTATATTCATCTCATTCACTAAGCTAAGTGAAAATTTACTTGGCAAGTGAACATGCTCTATTACTTTAGTAAGTAAACCTGCTGGTGGTTATTAATATATTGGGGGTTCTGCTAGGTGAAACTAAATAGTTGGAGGATATTTTATTTTGAGCCTAGTGCTGATTTTCACTTAATCGCTTCCATGAATTGGAAGGGAAATTAGCAGCTAACCAGTGATAGATTTTTGTTTCCAAACAAACATGGTAAATATCCCTGGTAAATATTGATTGAAAGTACATAAGTCATGTTGAGTGTATGAATACTAGGAACACTGTGCACTTTCTATTCAAGAAAAATGATTGGAAAAGCAGAAAATCACACAGGTGTGTGCAGCAATTTGGGATTTCAAATAAATGATTATCAGAAAATCAGATTAGTTGTTTGAGTGTAAAATTGTCAGCTAATCTGCTAATGTGTATAAGCCTTACATCCAGGTATTGATATTAGACCTTAGATCTGGGTACGGTTTATAGTAGTAATTGTCTGGCAATCTGCCTTAAATCTGTCTCAGTAGACCCGCTCACTAAAATGCTTTAACATGCAGTGGACCATACTGCTTTCTGCACAATCGATAGTTGTCCACAAGTGTTTAGACTCTGCTTGCTTCTAAATTACTTTTATACTACAGCAGATGGTTATTAGATTGATTATCTATAGAATTCCACTTTGCTTTTCTAACAGCAGCTACATAAATGGTTAGGGAGTTTATGAATAGGCAGAGGTAGAGATACTGGCCCATCATAGACACTAACTAGCCACCCCAAAAAGAGGAGAGGGCTATGATGTGTCAGAACAGAGAGGACTGTGCTAGGAAAATGATTGCCCTGAGTAGTTATATTCTCTAGTCAATTCAAAGGCACATTTAATCAAAAAGGATTTATGGGAAGGTAAAAGTCCTGCAAGTAAACATTTATGATACTTGTTTTTTTGTGCTTTTACCTGCATTTTATAGAGTCTGCTCAAAGCTACAGGGTAACAGTATTTTATGCACCATACCTGTGTGTGTACCTAATTCTGAAAATTACACTATACAGTACATTCATGTTGCAGAAACATAGCATGCAGTATTGCAATATATTAAGTATTCCTGTTGCAAAATTGTAGTGTATTATCTATTTGAGCTACAGAGTTGCATTATTGAGTGTTTTTGCCTACCTGCAATATTGTAACATGTGTAACATACAGACTGTATATTATTTTTTGATGTTTATAATATATTTGGTATAAACATTTTACATAATTTTAAATCTATTTGATGCACCCATTTTGCATTGTATTAGGTATTTTTTTTAAATTAGTGACTGGTCTATATGTATAAACTAATGCTGCAAACGCTATTGGAGTTTTTTGGTAATTTTGGTATTTGGAGATTGCATTAGCCAAATACATATAGTTGTTGTATAGGAAGTAAAACTGTGATAAAATCCTGAATCTTCTTGCTAGGGGTTTCACGTCAGTCGCTCATCAGCATGTGCAAAAGATATACATTTTTTTTTAGAGAAAAAAGAAGCAGCAGACTGATAAATGACTATGATCTCATCTCCTATAAAAATGTTCCTTGTTAACAAAGGGGCACTGTGGCACAACTGACGGGCTTCTTGCACTGCTTTTCCCTATCCTAGTCTAAGCTGGGGGAATTGCAAGAAGCTCATGCCAAGTTAGGTAATTGCACTGCTTTCATACAAAATACATTTAGTGATGTATTAATGAATGCGGAGAGGTATTCATGTGTGATTTTTTATAATTGACCTGTGTTAAATCCAAGTTTAGCTATTTGTTCTTTTCCATGATTTTATATACTTTCTTTTCTATTGTTTTTTAGTGGTTTGGATAGTGCATCCTGTTTCCAGGTGGTATCACTACTAAGCTCCCTGGCACAAGGTGGTCGTACCATCATTTGCACCATACATCAACCAAGCGCCAAACTTTTTGAAATGTTTGACAAGGTGTGTAACTGTTTTTTGACATACTATTTGTGTTAACTTACAAGTATGTGTTAGTTCCTGCAGACATCATGTTAGTGATTTTCATTTGTAATCTGTGATTTCTGTATTTTCAGTTGTATATTCTCAGTCAAGGTCAGTGCATATATCGTGGATCTGTACCTCACCTTATTCCATATCTGAAGGGATTAGGATTACACTGCCCAACCTATCACAACCCTGCGGATTTCAGTAAGTTATATTAAAGATTTATTTATTCAGGCCAACAATAACAAGAATAATGCAGTAGTTCATAACAGCCAGATAGGATTATTCAGCAATCTGTTTCTGTCAGTTTCTGGTCCCTATGGGTTTCTAAATTCCATTTCACTTAAAATGCCCTATGTTTTATCTATCTATCTATCTATCTATCTATCTATCTATCTATCTATCTATCTATCTATCACATTGTACACTCTCTTACTCTAACTCAACCTTTTGATCTTTACCATCTAGTTATAGAAATAGCCTCAGGAGAATATGGAGACCTAAATCCAGTATTATTCCGAGCAGTGGAGGATGGATTGTGCCCGATCCACAGAGAAAAAAGTAAACCATCTATAGTGGAACTAGATCTTTGTCCAACAGTAAGTATATGTGCTCATACAGAAACATTGTTCAATAAATATTGATTACTTGATCTGACAAAGTCACCAAGTCTGCATCAAAAATATATTTACATATTAAATATTACTGTGAACTGTGAAATTATACCCTAGATAAAACAGATCTTAAAAGGACAAAGTTTTACAAGTTGCAAAAAAGAATAGGAACAATAGGTTTTGTGTCATTATGCACAAAATTAATAAACTACCAGCACTTAAAACTTAACTCCAGGCAAAAAAAGTTTATTAAAATAGCCACAAGGGTTATACAGTAAATTGACTTTGTGTGCATCAAATGTCTTTGCAAACTCAAAGATTACCTTTTAAAACTAGCAGTGAAATCATAATATGGCTATACATTGCCAGGGCTGATAGTAGCACTGCAGGAGGGACCTTCCACAGGTTGCTTGCAGAAAAATTGGGGGGATGCTTATCAAATGCAAGACTACTCACACTGCTTAGGAAGGGAGAGCAACACTGACTACTTACAGGTATCTGTTTTACATAGGTAAACCTTTTATCAATTATCATGTTAAACTGAGACATTTAAGCCAACAAAAGAGTAATCTTTGAATTTTACTCTGAACACAACTACCTAAAATTGGAAGGTCCATTTGCAAAATCTGAAGGTCTTTATACACAGTCCTTAGCAAACAACCACTATTAGAAGGGGATAAATACCTTCCCCATATTGGCCGGATCAAACAGTCTGGTGGCACCCAGCAAGCATCTCTTTGTGTCAACGTACAATATTAAAGTATTTGTATGCACATCATGATGCACTGGAAGTGTTAAGATGATCATGCACTGGGAGCATTAGGATCTTTATGAGGTGGAAGCATAAGGATGATCATGAAGAAGAATTTTTAGGTAGCCAGACATATTATTTTACCTTAGTGTTATAATCAATCCATATTATTTCTCTACCAGCAGGATAAGTCTGGCCACATTGAAAGCCACACTTTTGCCACAAGCTCCATGAACCAGTTCTCCATCCTCTTCAGAAGAACATTTATTTCCATCCTAAGAGATACGGTATGTTAAAAGATAGTGGGGGAATATAACACATAAATGTTGATAAAATGCTATGAAATACATTGAAATTACTTGCATATTTGTTCAGGTAAAAGGTGGAAACTACGAATATGTGATCAAAATCTGCAGTGGTTGAATAAGTCAGATCTGTGAAATAACACGTGATTAGGAGATGTATTTACTTGTAAATATACTAACTAATTTCCTATGCTCATAATTAACAGTAAAGCGTTCCACAATTTGGATTTTCCTGATATAAAGTTTTGTAAGCTTTTTGTTATTATTTTTAAATTTTGGCCTATTGGAACTTTACTGACATATACATCTTTTCCCAGGCAGGGAGGATAATGATCAAAAATGAAATAAAAAGAAAAACTTTTCATAATATTTTTCTGAAGTGTGCCAGCACAACATGCATAGCAGCAACATCAGCACTATCAAATGTTGGACCAATCAAAGAGTTTGACCCCTCAGTATTATATACTGTTTGTATAAAATTATGATACATATTTCTCTCTGTAATATGTAATGTTGTATTTTCCCACTCTCCCAGGTTCTGACTCATCTGCGTTTCATGTCTCATCTATGTATCGGGGTTCTGATTGGGCTACTGTACCTGAACATCGGGGATGATGCCAGCAAAGTGTTCAATAACACAGGCTTCCTATTCTTCTCCATGCTCTTTCTTATGTTTGCAGCTCTCATGCCCACTGTACTTACCTGTAAGAGCAACTATTATATGATTATCTATATTTTTATTCTCCTTGCCACTAATCTATACTTCATTGCCTTATTACTTTTTAATACTTATTGTTTTATAAATTTTTTTTGTTAGTTACCATATTTCACTTTATATTTTTACTGTTTTTTTTTATATTTTACTTACGGCTCAATTCATAAATCAGTTAATCTGACATTTCCCCAAACATTCCCTGGTAGAAATCAATTACTGCCATTAAAACACAAGGACCTGAAAGATTTAGACGAGGGAATATTTGAGGGAATGTTTGATTGCCTCTTTTTTAAATAGATCCCTTAGTGTATTTAATTTTCTTTGTCCTCTACCTACTCATTTCCTCCATCCAATGTTTCCAATGATTTCTACCCTGTCTTTTTGTATCACATTATTGATTTTTTTGCCCACAGTTCCTCTGGAGATGTCTGTGTTTCTTAGAGAACACTTAAACTATTGGTACAGCCTGAAAGCCTATTATCTGGCTAAGACAATGGCCGATGTTCCCTTTCAGGTAATTTACTTTATTCTTGTATTTCCTATGATAAATATTCACTTACTTTAATAGAGAAAAATGAAATGCCATAGTTGCTATGCTTGATTAAAAAAATATTGAGAAGATTAAATGGATGAATGACCTGTGGATTAATTCTCAAAACATTGCTATTTGAGAAATTCTTTGACATTTATTGTAATTATAGAGGTTGGAAATATACGAAGTCTGTTGGCAGGGTCATACAATTATTTCTTTATTCCTCTAAGTACTGGAAAAGCAGTAATTAAATATACCTCTTTAGAGAAGGCAGTTTCTGGACAGAAAAAACTGTGTGACCTTTTATAGATCTTTTAAACCTCTTTCTATTGTAGACAACTTAATGATCATCTATCATAAATCAGAACGATTTGAACTAAACATAAAATGAAAAAAGTACATGGGCAGAAAATACTTTAAATGAAAACTGGAAATGAATGATTATTTTGGCAGTACCTATAAATGTTTTGCTATAAAACTTGAAAGTTTCCACACCCTCATTCTGATCTTTCAACATGGCGTGTCTTAAGAAAAATTCTAGGGTAGGCGTAAATCTGCCTAATAAAGGGAAATCCAAATATGCATTCTTCAACTACCTTTATATCTGGCACCTTACCCACTCAACCAGCTGCTGCAGTTCCCACTGCCTGCAGCACTACTTTAACATAGGTGTGCTACCTGCTATACCTCATGGGTGTGCGAGGCAAGTACACATGCCTGAATAAAAGTATATGCACTTGACGTACACTTCTAAATGTGGACAGTAGATCTTCTGCTGATTTTAACACACTTTTTATCATATCTATATCATATCTATATATTAGTTTATATTGTCTAAAGTTGTTATTAGTTTACTTGGTCTACAGAGAAATTGTTGGTTAAAGACATATCAGGAAATTCTTAGAAGAGCTTTAGATGTAATCCCCTCTAAACAATTTTTTTGTTTAACAACTCTATTCTATGAGTCCAAGTAGTGCTAAAGGGTAACAAATTAAAGGAATTGGTTTAAAAACTAAATGCAAATAATGTGATCCTGGACAGTTCAAGACAGTCCCGACGTCTATGTATGTACAGTAATTGCCTTAGTTCAGTTCATTACCTTGATCTCTAACATGTCGTACCAAGCTTTGGACATGCACAACATACAATTTATGATCTTAGATATTGCATATAAACAGTGTCCCCATTTCGTAAGCCAAATTTGTTGGCTTTTTTTAAGGACTGTCCATATCAAAGAAGTGAAATCTAAACTTGCTTCTAGCGTCCATAGTATTAGTTTTAAAATCTTAGAATAATGTTTTATCTGAAATTTCAGATTGTGTGTCCTGTGGCATACTGCAGTATTGTATATTGGATGACTGGTCAACCCTTGGAGGCTACACGTTTCCTCCTTTTTACTGCTCTTGGCACGACTACTGCTCTTGTAGCCCAGTCTCTGGGTCTTCTCATTGGTGCAGCATCCAACTCCCTACAGGTAAGCACCAGTATTTATAGATAGACTCA
This sequence comes from Pyxicephalus adspersus, assembly GCF_032062135.1. Taxonomy (NCBI): domain Eukaryota; kingdom Metazoa; phylum Chordata; class Amphibia; order Anura; family Pyxicephalidae; genus Pyxicephalus; species Pyxicephalus adspersus. The sequence goes on along the minus strand of NC_092868.1, from coordinate 31,145,380 downwards.
ATGGGCCTGATTTATTAAAGCTCTCCAAGGCTGGGGAAAAAAACACTTTCATCAGTGAAGCTGGGTTATCCACCAAACCTGGAATGGATTTTCTAATTAATTTGATATTTGCTAGCAAATACTTTAAATCCTAGGCCAGATCCATTCCAGGTTTGCTGGATCACCTAGCTTCACTAACAAAAGTGTATCTTCTCCAGCCTTGGAGAACTTTGATAAATCAGGTCCTATATCCCTAAAGTCAAATTATGTGTACTGTCCTTTTTTTAAATATATTAAAATAATTTCCCCGGTGGCCTACGTTCTATTTTTACCATTATTTTTATTATGATGATTTGTCTTTCAACACTAATTTAACCTTTTTTGTTTCTAGGTTGCAACCTTTGTTGGTCCAGTAACTGCAATACCTGTCCTATTATTCTCAGGCTTCTTTGTCAGCTTTAAAACCATCCCAACGTATCTGCAGTGGAGCTCCTACATCTCATATGTCAGGTCAGAGAAAACCAAATGAAACAAAATCAAAGTGTTTACCATTACTAAAGAGACCCTGTCATAAGAACATTTTTTGCAGAAGTAGCAAATATTAAACATTAGCATTTATCCTCAGATTTTTTTTTTTTTTTTTAAACATTCCCCACCCCGTATTACCTGTGTCATTTTAGTAGAAATGCATTTCCTGGAAATGCTAATACCTCTCTGTGCTGGTCCCTACTCCTGCACCCTCCCCTTGATGCTATGTAGGCAAACAGTGGGAGTCTGCACACCTACTTGTTAGCATCCATTACAATTCCAGGCAAGATAAGTACTTTATTATTTGTGCATCAATGAAGTAGTTAAATAAAAGGGCTACATCGAGTAAGCCCTTAGTGCCCACAAAACGGGAACAAGATAGGAGCTTATTGTAATATGTACAGCTTGGGGAAGGTCTAACAACTAGCATTTTTATGCTCTCCTATGGGTCCCTTTACCCAGATAAATTAGTTGTTCAATGAGCCTCCAACCTCATTACTGATAGCAGGGGCTTACTACAAAGCTATTATTTGACTGACAGCTTTTTTTCTGATTGAGGTTGTTGATATCACATTCAAGATGACAGCAGCGCCCAGCACACTAACAACAATGACAGCAGACAGTTTACCAAATCACAGGAAGATAGCCTTAAATTTGCATGTTTTAGTGTTACAAAAAGGAAAATGAATATTCAGATTTTATGTACTAGGTCATGTCTCCATTTTTTTCATACAGATATGGATTTGAAGGTGTAATTCTGGCTATTTATGGAATGGACCGCGCTGACTTTCAATGTGCTGAACCCCCTTGCACATTCCAGCATCCCCAACAAGTCCTTCAGCAATTAGATGTTGAGGATGCAAAGCTATACGTGGACTTTCTAGTGTTGGGAGGGTTCTTTATTGGACTTCGCCTCCTCGCTTATCTTGTGTTACGTTACCGTGTTAAGTCTGAACGGTAGAAGGCAGTATTCATGGATTTCCTTAGCGATCAGAAATTATGTTCCATGTATCATGTACAGGACACGTACTTGTCACAAAAAGTTATCTTAGGAGATTCTCACATCCAGATGTTTCAGTCACGTCTCACCTTTGGTTTTTTCTGGACATCCGTCATGATAATTTGAACTAAGTGATGGAAATATGCACAGTTTTTCTCGGAAAGTGGCACAAAAGTCTCCTCTTCAATTTTTGGTAATGAAGCATGTTTACTGAATTTCCTTAAAAATAAAATTAATTTAAGGGACCAAGATAGCCAATGCTGCAGAACACGGACCGAGTGTAATTGGTTAACTTTCATGCTGATCTTGTCAACTGATGGACAGATTATATTGTTGCTTGACCTTCTAATTGTCTCAAGATTATAGAACCAGATCTTCACATATTATATTCCAATGCATGTAGCATTATCTGTCTAGAATTTTACGTTATAGGGTGTCATTAATGAATTCCACCTGATAATAAGGAAGACCTATGCTCTAGGATAACTTGCGGTTTGCCCATGTAAAGCAAAACAATAGGTTGGTTTAATACCCAGTTCTATGGAAAATATTTATTTCACTTACAACTCTATTTAGTTGCAGTTAATAAGGAAAGTACCAGGATATTCCAGGTGTGGAGGTACTGTACATGTGACTCTGTCTATATGACCTCTATATAGATGCTTTGTGATTGACACAATGTTATCAAGTGGTGTTGGGAAAGTCCTCAGCCCTATTTAACCTGAAACAATTTGGAGCATAAGCAGGATTCTCATTAATTGCATTGAGTGGCAAAACAGCTAAAGGATAGGTAAGTAGATACATCTGGGGAAGAGGGCATTAAAGTTACATAAGCAAAATCCTAGGTGTTTGATGATTTATAAATATATATGTTCAGCCAGTTTAAGCACTGTTGCTCTCCTTTAAAAGCAATTAAATGACCAAACGCTTAGACTTTTGATTATGTGAGCATCAGTATAGGAGGCATGGAACAGGAACCCTAGTGTTATTCTCACACAGAGCTGTGACTGAAAATTAAAATATACTTCTATCTTCATTGAGAGTCACCAGCTGTCACTTTGTGCTTGTTGTGGCTCTCAATCCCAGTGTCAGCTGCAGCATCAAACCATTATACAGAGCACTATAATGCATGCTTTTAATGTGTTGAGGTTGTGTTTGGTGGTAAGTTAAAGGTGAACAAGCTGTCAATGCACCTAAATGCATGCAAAAATAAGTAATGCTCTTTTTTTACAGCGCAGGGCAACACAATTTACAGAGCGTATGCATCTGTGCTTGTAGATGTGTATCAGGGTGCATTTATCTTTGCATTTCAACACTCTGCGCATCTACACTACTATGCACATTAAAATGTGGGTCATAACATGTTTGGGTGGGAGGTGATCTAAACTTACTGGCCTTTGGTCAGGAAAGGATGGACCTAATAAACGATAGTTGGAACCTTACTGACTGATTCACACAACTGGTGTATTTTTGGGTAACTTTGGATTTAATACAGCAGTACAGTGTAGTGCAAAGTGCAATAATCCATCCTACAAAATACTGTACTAGTATAATGTGACAAGACCCCCGTCATTTCATAATTTAGATTAGAAGAAGACCTCTCTTTTTTTCATTTCATAAAATATCTTTAAAGGGCATACACACTTTACACTGCCATCCACTATCAAACATATGTTAACAAAAAACTTTTCTTTAAATTTACAAAGTCTAAGTGTATTATGCGATTTTACAAGAAACAACATATTCAGAGTTGCCTGTTGTTGTACTTTTTAGGATGGAAGAAAGAAAACTGCCCCTCGAACTCAACCTCTCTCAATATCAAACAGTTTTGGTTAAGATAAGGCCATGAAAAGTTGACTAAAAATGATTTTGTCTCGTAGGTAAAAAACTCACCCATAGCCACCCATAGAGAGTAAATACGAGAGATAAGGAGCCCAGGTGATAAACGCGAATGCTTAACTTTGGGGTGTTGAGGTGGCTGGTAGGTTCCAAGATATTCAGAGACACCTTGGAAATGCTGTTCCCCACCTATGTGACTTGGGCCTTACTGATGGAATATTCTTTCCTCTTGCCCCTTTGTCCTATGTACAGTTTGTGGTGTGAAAAGTTAAACATGTAGATTTTTGTATTAACTTTTTCTAGATAGGTCGCCTTTAGGTTGTCTTTTTTTTTTAATCTAACCAAAATATTCCCAGTCCAAACCTATTATTGTTTTTACTGTCTCCCTGTTCCCTGCACAAAAGGACATTAGTGTTAAACCCTCATCTGCATCCAACACATTGTGAACCTACCTTCAGTGAAACCTCCAATGTTTCTCATAAAATAGTTGGCAGCCTCTGTATCTTCTTCAGATCTATCATGTTTACAACATGGTGCCTAAAACCTTACTCCATATTCAAGGTGTGGCCTTATAAATCATTTAAACAGGGATAAAGATATACTTGTGTTATAATATTAATCTGCTTTTTTATGCAATCCAAAGATTGTATTTGCTTTTGCAACTACAGCTTGGTATTGATTACTGCTGCTTAGCTTACTGTTAACTAGAATGTGCTACTCCCCCTCTACTTTAACTGTATTTCATGTAATATGTAAAAGGTAAACCTTTTAGCATGGCCTAGGGGAATAGGCTTACATTTATCAACATTTAATTGCTCATGTTATCATTTTCTAAAGATTCATCCGTTAACATGCCTTTATCCTGCTAAGTTTGAATAACTATACCAGTTTCATATCATTCATGAAAGTTGCTGCGGTGCCCTTTTATTTTACCAGGTCAGCAATAAAATGACTGGGCCTATTATCAATCCCTGCGGAACACCCCTTTAAAACCTTGGTCCAATATGGTGCTTTTACAATGTCATTTATATATTTTTACATATTCTACCCATTTCTTAATTCATTGACATGTGTACTGAATGTTACCTTTGGATTTGTTTGACATAGATATATTAGATTGTTTTAAATACCATTCTAAACAAGTTATCCCTCCCACCCGGTCCAAAATTTAGCATAGGGATAACAGGCTGCTAATTACCGTATTTTTTGCCGTATAAGACGCACTTTTTCTTCCCCAAAACTGGGGGGGGGGGAGTTGGTGCATCTTATACGACAAATACTGTGTTTCCCCGATTTTTGATAAAATAATTAAAATAAGACACTCACCCGATAGCCGATCCTGTGTGTGTCTCCTCGATGCTGGGTGCAGTGTGTGTCTCCTCCTGGCGGCAGTGCAGAGCCAAACTGAAACTAAGAAGCCCGCACACGCGCCCCTGCGATTCTGAACCAGGAAGCACGCTGCTGATCCCTGCCCTAACAGAGTTACCCGGCCGTACAGTGGAAAAAAAGGTAAGTGAACAGAAGGGGAATATGAACGGCACAGAGTGATCAGAAGGGGAATTTGAACGGCACAGAGTGATCAGAAGGGGAATTTGAATGGCACAGAGTGATCAGAAGGGGAATTTGAATGGCACAGAGTGATCAGAAGGGGACAATCAATGGCACATGATCAGAAGGGGAATACCGGTATGAATGGCACATGAGTGATCAGAAGGGGAATACGGTATGAATGGCACATGAGTGATCAGAAGGGGAATAATCTTTCAGAATCTTTTTTTCTAGATTTTCCTCCTTTAAAATTGGGTGCGTCTTATATTCCGGAGCGTCTTATACGGCGAAAAATACGGTAATTTGTGCTTTACCATGTGCAGACCTTCATATGTATATTTCTTCCAGGCCTTCTTTCCCAATGTGGAAACCTCTGTGGCACTCATAGCACTCAAGGCAGTAATGGCACAGCTTGCAGGCTGTGTGTATCCCCTCCTTGGCAGTCAACTTCTTTTTTTTTCCTACCTAGTGAACAAACCTCAAAGGGAATGTGCTGAGAGAAGTACAATGGCTGCCAATGTTCACCTCTCTTTCTAAAAATGTAAATTACTGGCTATAATGCTGACCTAGCGACTTCAATGGTTTCCTATTCACTGGACCAGGCAAGCCTGCAAGTCGGGTTTTCCAACTTCACTGGTTATATATTTGTTTTGGGTCTTTACCTTAGAAAGTATTAGGTACAGAGACAGCCAAGCCATTAGCAATTTCAGGAGGTCAGCAATAGCAACCTTAATATTTCACTCAGTACAGGCTTCTTTTATAATCTCAGGTTTTGTTTTGTGTTCTTTAATAAATTCCTACTTCTTTTGAATGGTATATATTTTCAGATTTATTCAATTCTATAGAAATGCTACTTTATTGTATAGCTTTGTATTATAAACTGCTGCTAGTACATGCACTGACATCTTTGTGTTGCTTTAGAATGTGTCTGCTTCACTAAGCAATACTGCCCTAATATTAAATCACAGTTATATAATGTATAGGAATTTGGGTGATCAAACATCATGTAGTAAAAATAGAATAAATGCTTTTACTTGAGTATGTTAATTTACCCTTTAAATGCACTTTAATTTTACTGGCAGGCATGTTTATTGCAAGTTTCCACAAACCTATACTAAGGATATCAGTGAAAATGTAGACGAATGTGTTATAATTCTACAATACTAGATTTTTATTGATATTTATTCATGTAATTGAGTCTTGAAGTAGTTAATATTTTGAGATGATATACGATTTGCAGTTCTATTAAAGGGTATGCAAAATGACAATTGATGTTCCCAGTAGACCGAGCAATGCAAATAGAATTGTAAATATGCCATTTGTTGCAGGTAGCCTGCAATCTCTGGGTTCTATAGTCAGTGTCATGCACTGAGGCACATCTTGAATATCCCAAACTGAAGATGCGTTATGGCAGAAATATTATTTTGAAAGACACATATGCCATTGTTGCTGCTTAAATAAAATTATAAAATATCTTTTCATGTATTAAACTGTAACAGTATACTAACGGCTTTGTGTTTTTATATCTTTGTTTTACTAAGGTGTTTAAAATTAAGATTACATTACAGATGCTTTTTTGTCTTTTAGTTTATAAAATGTCCAGTGTAATATTGTTTCTATTTATATTATATCGTCAAATGTTAATGAGCCTTTCACTATCATATGAGGTTGTTGGACATCTCATTTTAAAGCCATTGGCTATTGATTTAGAGTCACTTTCCATCATGTGGCAGCCTCTACTCTTCGGGTGAGGCTTTTTACTAGTTTTTGAAGTGTACTTGTGGGAATTTGTGGCCATTCAGCCAAAGGAACATTTGTAAGGTCAAAAATTGACTTTGAATGGGAAACCCTGGATAAAATATGTTATCCCAATTATTTTTTAGTAGGGATGAGGTCAAGGTCTGTGCAAGATTTTGAATTTTCTCTACACAAATTCAACAAACTGATGAATTAGGGTTGAATTATGTTCAGATTGGCAGTGAGGTTGCTACTTCCTCCTTGGAGGAGACGCTACAAGTATCTTCTACCTTTTGGCAGGACCCGTGAAGGACTGAACCTTCCCTTTATGTATAGGGGTACAGTCATACTGAAACAGAAAAGGGTCCTTCCCAAACTGTTGCAACAAGGGTAGATGTAACCAATTGTCCATAATGTATGCTGTAACATTAACAGAACCCTTCTCTAGAATGACCTGAATGTAATATCCTGAGAGGGCAGTTAAAATATTCACACATACTCTACACATTCCAGGGTTCTCTGTCAAGTCAGAGGTTAATGAAGTCACAGACAGGTGATGCTGACTTGCGAAAGGTTTGTTTAATATGACTTAGTTCAACCAAAAAGTATGCAATAATGATTTATGAATGCTACCATGCACTAACATTTTTTATATCAATGCAACTGAATAATCTGAGATTGAAACATATTTATTATGCTGCTGATTTTAGGAGATGTTACTGCTGCTCTTGATAGCTTCCTCTCCTGCTAGTTCATAGAGACAGAAAAAATTTCCTATTTACTTGTACCCCTAAAAAATATGATTAGCTATTACCATCACTGTTCCTGTGCACATTATACCGTTCATTATTTAATTTTCCTGCTACATATTAGGAATAGATGCTGCATCACCTTATAAACCTCAAAATAAGGACAAAAACTAGACATGAGACTTTTAAGGCATCAAAAAAATAATTTAAAACTTTAAAAAAAAAACAATTTATCATTTTATTCACATTCAACGCATTTCGTGGAGAACATCCGCCTCTTCAGGAATTTGTTGAGATCTATAAATTATGCATAGTAATTTTTCTTTTCCTTTTCCTATGCAGAATTTATAGATCTCAATAAATTCCTGAAGAAGCGGATGCTTTCTGTGAAAGGCGTTGAATACAATTGTACAACCTTTAAAATCATGGTAAATGTTTCCTAACTGTTTTTAAAACACAAATAGTTAATTTTTTTGATGTCTTAAAAGTCCCATGTCTTGTTTTTATACTTATATTACACATTATATCTTGCTTTATATACAGTATTCACTTAAGACCTTTTTGCCCAGGGCCTTGTTTTTGTGTGAAATTGGGACTGGATGAAAGTGAACATGTGGTTTGCTTTATTTATTTTCCTTTGCGTATATGACATGAAATACATCACAGCGCTTAATAGGAATCAAGCTTTGCTTTTATTTGTGTAGGTAACATCATAAGCTTATGCCTTTCTGGTACAAAATAGTTTATTGAAACGCATAAACAAATACAATTAACAAGGAGCGGCTTACAAAATCACATGTATGAATTCTGAACAAGCTTATGCCTTTCAATGGCAATGCATCTCCTTCATCAGCACTGTTTACAAAAGAACGGAGCAGGGTATGCTATAAAGATTACAGGATATAAAACTAGATCTGTTACAGTCATCATGTTTCCAGGATATATAATATATGGTAATATCCTACCAATCAAACTATTCAAGTTATATCCAGTCAAATAGACATTTACACTACATAGTTGTTGCTAGATTTAGTTTATGTGATAGATCAAAATTGAAGCAGATGTGGCCATCTTTACTCAAACCCCCCCCCCCCCATCTCCAACACCCACAAAACTCCACTGAGCAACATGGAGATGCCCTGTTGAGCCAGGTGGAGAGGCACAAGAACTTCATGTAGGGTAGTGGTGCTGAGATGTTGGTGGTAAAGGTAATATGTGAATGGGTACTGCTAACTTGTTTTACCATTCAGTAATAGAGAACATTTTTGTTGTCCAGTGATCTATACTCATATAATAATGTATTTATTATACAAAACAATGTATATTTGTAAACATTTATTTAGGTGGAACTACACCCACTTCTCCTATCTCCATTCCATCACAAGGCACCGCCATTTTATTTCTTTTCTTCTTTCTCCTTATGACCTTTGGCCATGTTGATGTGTGGGGATGACATAACTACTGCAGAGGCTCCTGGAAGTTCATTCATTTTCAGCATTTCCCCTGCAGCCATTGCTGAGCTGCACAAGTAACATTTATCAGCTGGGCAGCCATCAGGCAGATAATGGCGGGTATTCCAGAAGAATTATCGCCTGTCCTTTTCCACAATAACCAGCTGCCTGATCGTGGATTTTAAAAAGTGGAACTTCCATTTAAACTATAATTATGCCAAGTGAACATGCTATATTAAGGAAAATACTAAGTTTTCAAACACAACACAAAGAGATTTTGATCATTAAAATGTATAGATATAAAAAGTATTTTATATTTTCATATTTTTTGTTCTTGCTATAAAAAAAAATGTATTATAAATGTTCAGATAATTGATGCCCTCTTTTCATAAAAGGATAATTGCACCACCTCTCTGCCCTCCCATAACGCTTCTTAATACTATAATACTTATAACGCTATTCTAATCATTCCATGATCCCTGTGTAGTCTGCCCAATATCACAAAGTCATTTATATCACAGATTATCAGAACCATACTAAGGTATTGGGGGCCCCTCCTATTGTTTAATACTTTCCCCTCCTCCTAGATTGTAAACTCTTTGGGGCAGGGTCCTCTCCGTCTCCTGTGTCACCGTCTGTATCTGTCTCTCATTTGCAACCCCTCATTAATGTACAGCACTGCGTAATATGTTGATGCTATATAAATACTGTTTATTATTATTATTAATAATAATAATAATAATAATAAAGAGTGCATTTAGAGGGCCTCACATGGCCTTCTCCCAGTCATGTCTATCACGCCACCCCCCCACCACCATTCCTAATATAATCACACCTGAAATTAAGAGAAAAATTTAGGCATTGGGTGTTACTTCATGGTGTATGGCTTGCACTGTGCCACCTTCCAGAAAGCAGAAATTATAAAGGTCAGGGGCAGCAACTATAACCCCTGTAAATGTTTCATCTTCAATCAACATACTTACCTGCCTGTTTACTGGGATGTGCTGGTATCTCTGAATCCCTGGGGTTGCCAGGACTGATGACCCATGAGAGATCCATCATCCTGGCCTGGCTAATCCAGATGGTTGACTACCTGACACCCAGAAGACCAGGTAAGATGGAGGCACCCACAACAGAATGAGGACAGGTGAGTGTAAATAAAAAACTGTGATCAGTTAGATGCATTTATTTTTTGAGAAAGAGACATTGTATGTAATAAAGGACTTGTTTGGTCTTCATTTTTAATTTTAAAGGTTTAGTTTTGCTTTAAAGCGTGTTGCAATGTACATTAAAGTGTACCTAAACTCAACATTTTTACTTTATAAAGGGTAGTCAACCCTTCCCTGGCTGCTCCTTCTGCACATGCCGGATATTTTAGGGGCAAGAGAAAGAGATGAAAAGAGAGAAAGGGCCAAGGATAAAGAGATGCCGATCTCACACATGCGCAGTGAGAGCGTCTGTCTTTTTTTTCCTCTTCACAGCGGCTACATCAAGTCTGCGCAGTGCGAGATTGGGTGAAGAAGAAAGAAGATCGAAGAAGACAGAAGTGAAAATCAAAGATGACGGTGCCCAAGTGCTTCCTCTGCTCCGGGCCGAAGAGGAATTCCAGGACGACTCAGGATCAGATTGTGGGAAGGACCAGCGCCATTGAGGGATCTGCTGGATAAAAAGTAAGGCTATGTACACACCTCCAATAGTTCTCGTCTGATAATCAGCTCAGGGCCGATATCGTACGAGAATCTGGCGTGTGTACAGCGCCTGTCGCCCATCGTCCGAACGACCATCCTGGCGGATCCATGGAGGATGGACGATCCTAATGGAAGTGAAGGGGGAGAGCGTGAAGCAGGGTGCCGCTCCGTCGTTCTCCCCCTTCCCTCTCTATAGAGATGAACGGTGCTGTATGTACAGAGCTCGTTCATGCATTGTGCAGTCTTTAGTTGTTGGAAAGGATTGTGAAAGATCAACTATTGCACGTGTGTATGCAGCCTATGTGTCATTTTTTATTTTTAGTTTAGTTCCGCTTTAAGCAACCAGTAATTTGCCTCCTGACGAAACAATGAAAATGCACAAAAGTGCAATACAAGAAAAACTTGTGACAACACACAATGACGTATACGTGTTCAACAGGAATCACAGGTGACCTAAACCTGTATGCAGCGCCTGCGTTGCCTGAGGGTAAAACAGATAACAAAGGTTCTACCTTTCCCCCACTCAACAACTAACAAAAGAGAAGTTTGAACTGGAAACACTTTAATCTAAAAATAAACAATAAAAAAATAAGTAAACAAATAAACTAAAAGGATAAATCTCCAGGGATAAATATTACACTGAAATCTGACGAGGTATTGCTGCATTTTAGTTGTCATAATCATCCTCTGGAATGCTCATTACCTAAATCCATCCCCCTCTCCATGTCTATTCTTGTCTCCCAGCTCCTCCTCAATATTTTCAATGCCCTGCCGCGTCATTTGTGTTCGCCATGCTGGCAGAGAACCATAAGATCCTTCAGAGAGGAAGTTCCCGTATTGTGACAGGAGGTGCGGGCGGGCGCTGAAGACCGGAGGACTCAGGTTCGGAGGTCGAGGTAATACGTTGATTCCTTCACAGATAATCATGTAGGGAGAGTGTGCACACAGTGCTGGGGATATGTCTGCCAACATAACATATCACATGTACACAGGGCTGGCGGTGTACTACTTTCGTCTGCTGCTGAAAACTTGCATTTGAATGGTGCAGATCGGCTGAGTGGAGCTGCAGGGATCTCTACATACAAGACATTGAACACTTGTACTAACAAGTTGTCACTTCATTTACTATAACTATTCTAAAATATACTCATGTATATTCCCTGTCTTCATTATGGCCTCCATATCAGTCATATTTCCATTTTTATTTACTAGAGAGACTGCAAAGTTTATATTTTTCTGCCTTGTCCTGTTAGGGAGATTTCCCTTTGCTTCCTATTCCACAGATCAGGAAGTGAGGAAATCTTTACCAAGGGGGATTCTCCTTTTGGTTGTCATGGGAACACAAACTGACTTCCTGTTCTGGAAACAGCTGTAACTATGACAACGGTCACCAGTATATATACAGAGATGAGATCCGTCTTACCATCAGACTGCGAGTCTCTATTATAATGCAGAGATTATAAAAATGGCCCCGGCCCACCATTCCGATGTATAAAATGATCTATACCCAGGCTGGTTTTTAGTTGTGGATAGATAGGGGAAGGTTAGAACCCCCATCAGGTTAAATATCTCTCAGATTGTCAGATTTCCTCTCACTTTGTGTCTCAAGATGTCCTTATACCAGACAGGAAGTGAGGGGAAATCTGCATTGGGGACACAGACAATATTATTAGCTGACAGAGTTTTTACCTAAAGCAGAACTCAAGCCAAAAAAAGATAAAATTTGATAAAATATAAAATAACAAAGTCAGCTTTTGGTGCAGTATTCAGCTTCAATCCAGAGATCTCTCTCCTATATTGTCTCAGTCTGATGACCAGCATCAATGTACCCGAGTTATCCTTCCCCAGACTGGACAGTGAGAAGAGAAGCAGCGCAGTGATGAGCTCATCTCTCTGCACTTTGCTTTTGCCTCATATCAGCATGCATCATGTCAGACCTGTCTGGCTCCCTGTGCTGCTGCTTATTCCTCTCATACCCCAGGCTTGCAGTACAGGGGCTGATATTTATTATTGATGATATTTTTGAAACGATTGTACCAATGTGCTGATCAGGTGATGTCTGACGGATGTACATTATATTCTCATCGTCTTAGATCTGTATCAAAGTATTACAAATACGTGTTTATCCGGAATTAATCACCAGTCATTTTCTATTTTTGTAGGACACAACCCCCACACACCTTGAGGGCGCTATTCTGTACACTAGGATGGGGGAGGGGGCAACCACCAGGCTGCAGGCTGTGCTGAGCTGGGCCGCAGTCACCCTTGTTGCCTGCAGTCATTTCTGTGACAGGAAAGATCAGTGTCATCTCTTTCCTGTCATTTTTTTCAGCCAATCATGTAAGCCGGCTTGTGTGATTGGCTGAATGACATTGTTACACCCCTGCGGATTTTCCTTTCTTCATTAGCCCTAAAATGTGTAATATTAGTTTTCTGAATTTTTCTGTAAGAAGTTATCTCTTTCACATTGGTAAAAGTTGCATTTTGTTCTTGATTTTTGCAGCGTTTGAAATGTTCAGACCTGAATACTAATGGTGTTATTATACCCTGCGCGGTGTGTCACCTTTTGTTCTCACAATCACCCCTCCCATTATTTCCTTACTGTAAAGGAGTGTCTGCGTATCCTCCCGATGGGTGGAGATGGAAAAGATCCTAAACATACAATTATCAGCCACTGGAAGGTAATTATCCTGACCAGAGCTAGGAATGTAGAAATCTGCTGATTGTGGCTGAATGTCTGGTTTTAGGGAAGTTGTGTAAAGCGCACAATATTTAATATACAGCAAGAAAGACAATTCTGATCTATAAACATTTCTTCCGGCATACAGCTGAGCTGGTGTAATATTACCAGTGGTGCTGGGAGGAATCGGAGGATTTATCTAATATACAACACACTCATTCTTTTGGAATATAAACATATTTTTACATCTTGCCATGTCACCAGGAAGGAAGTTGGTTTGGGGAGAGGACTCAGTCTGCAATATCACTAAAACACAGAACACAACTTTTATTTTACACAGCTTCCTCATCAAAAAATAAAACCCCACCAGGTTCTGAACACTAATAGGATTTTTATGGATTATACTTTTCTACTGATGAATTTTCGGAATGTGGAAAAAAGGCCTGAACATTGACATTATAAGGAATATATTACAAAAAGTAAAAAACAATCAAATGTATACACAGCACAAAAGGCCTAATTTATTAAAGCTCTCCAAGGCTGGAGAAGATACACTTTTATCGGTGAAGCTGGGTAATCCCGCAAACCTGGAATGGATTTCTTCAAAGTCATTTGCTAGTTGCTAGCAGATGTTTTGAATCCTGGACCAGAACCATTCCATATTTTCTGGATCACCCAGCTTCACTGTTGAAAGTGTATCCTCTCCAGCTTTGGAGAATTTATCTAATAAATCGGGCCCAAAATGTTTAGCTGAAAGTGGCCAACCACATGGGTTTCTACCACTGGTATGAAGGGGCCCTTTTAGAACCTCATAAAGGTCAATTTGGCAGAGCTGCTGTCCCTACTACTTTTTATTGAAAACATTCATGGCTCCTTCACATATGTGCATTTCAGCAGTGTGCACATCTTTCTGCAATTCATGCAATACACTTGCTCTGTAGGCTTTGCCATTCATTATGTTCTTGTAATAAAAGAGGAATAGACTGCAGAGATGGAGACATTATCCTGGCCCTGTACAAAGCATTGGTCAGTCCTCATCTGGAATATGCAGTCCAGTTTTGGGCACCAGTTCACAAAAAGGACATTGTGGAATTGGAGAGAGTGCAGAGAAGGGCAACTAAACGAATAAAAGGAATGGAGGAGCTCAGCTATGAGGAGAGATTAGCTGAACTGAATCTATTCTCCCTTGAGAAGAGACGTTTAAGGGGGGATATGATCACCATGTATAAATATATAAATGGTCCATATACAGAACTCTCTTCCCCAATATTCACCTTGAGATCATTACAAAGAACAAGAGGGCACTCTATGCGTCTGGAGGAAAAGAAATGTAATCTCCGGATAAGCAGTGTTTAACCCAGGAATTTTTTAAAGCTGGGTGGCAAGAAATTGTAGGCTCAGACCTGCGTTGGGAGAGTGGGCTGGTTCTGGTATCATGATGTCACTCTGGGGAGGTGTCTTTCCATTTGAGTGACACAGGCAGGAGTGTAGTGGGGCTGGCATGTACCGTGCCCCCTTTTTTTTTGTTTTTGCGACTACACCCCTGGTTGTTATTGAAAAGTGCCAGGTGGTGCGCTCGGCTAAAAGGGGTTGGGGAGATCACTGATAAGAAAGGGATTCTTAATTGAAAGGTCTGTGAAAATTTAGATGTAAAAATGTGGAATCGGCTCCCTCAGGAAGTAGTTTCAGCAACTCCTATAGATTGCGTTAAGAAAAAGCTGGATGCTTTTCTGGAAGCACAGAATATAACTGGGTATAAAAGTTTTAAAATAAAGATAACAGAGACTGTTGGTCCAGGGAACATCTGATTGCTTCAGGGAATCAGGAAGGATGTTTTCCCTGTTGGAGCAAATTGTATATCTGGGATATGTTTATTTCCCTAGTGGTTGAACCTGATGGACTTATGTCTTTTTTCAACCTGACTTACTATATAACTATGTAAATGACAATCCAATGCATTAAACAGAGAAGACCAACTCTGCTATTAGGAAATAGCGGATTCATTTTTTTTTGTTTCATTTATCTGAAATAAATAGGTTGCTCCTTAATGCATTGAGGAGAGTGCCATAATTCCCAATATTGTATCTCTATAAAACACTTACTTTACATTTTAACATGAAAAAGATCCTCGGGTAGAGGTACTTTTACATTGGCCAACCTTTCAATGGAAATGAATGGTGTTTTTGTACATCCATCATCTCTTATTTCCATACTCTTATTTATGACATTGTTTTTTTTTTTTCTTTTAAGGTATGGAAATGTTCCTTTTTTACAACTAGCAGGTGCTGAGTATAAGTGTTAAACTGCAAGGTTTTATATAGCGAATTTACTGCTGTCCAGTCGAGAATAGCAGAATCTCCGATTACACAGACACATTGCCTTGGACAGCCAGCATGTACAGAACACACTGAAACATGAAAGCATCTTGTATTAAAGTCCCTGTCCCTCAATCGTCCTTAACCGGAGGCCTCCCACAGTGTACTTTTTTTATGATGTCTTCCTTTTCTCTTCTTCAAACTCTTCTCCAGCCTGTGACGATCATCTTTATTACATTTGCTCTGCTCTCTGCTTCATTACACTATAGAGCACATTGATAAAGAGGTAACCACTGGATAACTGATCTATCCAGATCTAACAATGGCTAACAGATTTTGTTGACAATGATTTGATTGTCAATATAAAATTACCCTAAATTGTAGATCAAAACTCTGTTCACTTTAAAAACCATATACAGCCCACTTATTTCAATTGGATCCAAGAGTATCACTTTTGAAGTGATCATGATAAAAGTATAGCATTTAAAATAAAAGCTATTACTTCCATTGTTGCCTATAGCATTTGCTACTTTGTTAGTTCATAAAACATACTTTGTAAGTTCATAAAAGAGATGATCATGTCCTCTGATTTATTTTATCAATGGGCAATGACAATTATTATTATTGTTATCCCTAGCTTTATAAATGCGTCTCTTTGATCTGAAGATTATTAATTGGATCCCTAGTTTAGTGGCAAGGTCATGACACCCACTGATACTGTTTCCTTAGTCATCTGGTGTCATTCACCTATAAAGACATCTTGTGGTGAAATAGAAAGAACTGTGAGGGTAACTCCTGATTAATAGTAAGTATTGCAGTTCATTTGTTACCCTGCCTGGGTGCCTATGGTTATATAAAGACATTTTACAGATGTTAATTTTTAGAGCAAATAAAAGCAATATAAATAATAAAACATAGGTAAAATATTGGTTTGCAAATTTTGATAAATTTTGAGAACAACTGTGCAGATTTTTGTAGTTATCTTTCTTTGTGATATATACACACTTGTAACACATTTATTACTTTCATTACAAACTGTCTTTGCTTCCATGACAATATTTGTGTATTCCAGAGTCTGATTTTTAATGTTCTTCATACACAGGTTTTGCAGGGCCTTGTTCCCTGAATCTGAAACAAAGATGCAGTGTCGCTGCTCTGTGTCCTTGCTGGGGGTATTTGGACAAAAGAAGAGTCTTCTCACTGCTAAGATACACCGACTTTCAGGCAGAGGAATAAACAGACACCAGATCAGAGACTCACGCAGGTGAGAATCCTCAATTTACTCAATCATTTGTTCTGTGGGTGCTGTAACTGAACTTGTCTCTTTCCCACTGTTTTATTGTAGGAGCACCTGCCATGTGTCCTCCCTCCTAAAGGCCAATGTCTGTTACTCTGTGCCCTACAGGAGCCTGAGTGCAGTAGTAGCAGGTAAGCCGCTTTGTTAGTATGCAACAGATTGCTTAAAATGGTCCAAATTCTGCTAATGCTGAATAAAATTTATATTTCAATATATAGTTCATTTTATTAAAATATGAATTATAATTATTATTATTACACAATATTTATTTAGCGCCAACGCTTTACAAAGTCCATAGTCATGTCACTACCTGTCCCTCAAAGAGGGTCACAATATAATGTTCCTACCTGATATGTCTTTAATACAGTCTAGGGTCAATTTTAGGGGGAAGCTATTTAACCTAACTGCATGTTTTTTGGATTGTAAGAGGAACCTGGAATACCCAGAGGAAACCCACACAAACATGGGGAGAACTTCCAAACTCCATGCAGATAGTGCCCTGGCTGAATTTTGAACCTGGGACCTAGCGCTGCAAAGGCCAGAGTGCTAACCTCCGAGCCACCAAGCTGCAAACAAGTATTTTATGTAAAACAATATTAATTGTTCAGTAATCTGATTGTGTAAGTTTTATTAGATTTAACAATACAAATGAAGCCTAAAGGACTACCTGTTTGGGTAAAATATAAATGGGCTGTTTGCACAGGTTTGCTAGATTTGCTGGTAGGAAAGTTTGTGCAACATTTGCGATCCCCATGTCCTTAAAAATGTAAAAAAAATGACTTTCCAACTCCACCTGTTGGTTGAATATAAAAAAACAAAATAATTATATTAAAGATGTCTGACTTAAAAACATATATTTGCATTGTTATTTCATAGACCTGACCTTAGAAAAAGAATGTACTTACAAACCCACCTTTATTACAGTCATGTGACCAGAGGCAAGGTTACTGGTACACTAAAAGTGAGCTTTTACTACCAGCATTTGTTTTTGAACCGCTTTTGGTAGGTACTAACTACTGCATTCTGGGAACACCCCATGTGTCATTTTGGCAACACATCACCTTCTTGTTTTGTTGCTGCCTCATATATACCACCACTTGGCAGGCGTCACGCTATTGGTGTGTTTGTATAGGTATATAAATGTGTGTGTCTGGTATGTAATGTTGTGTGTATGTATAGATTTACATCCTTATTCAACAGAGAGTGAAACCAACTAAATTTATCTTGTACTGCTCTGTAATTAGACCAATTGGATTGATAGATAAAAACCCTTTATAGGAAATATAGTCATTCTTACACGAGTAAGGCTAATAATATCCTTAAATATCAATGTTTTGTGTAAAAAAAATTACAATAACTTTATTTTTTCTGTCAAATTTTATAGATCCGGTTCAACAGCACCGGGATCGGTTATATGCCTGGTTTAGTTGTTTGCCAAGTGAGGAACGACACTTCGGACCTTCTTTTGCTCTAGATTCTATCCATGTAGATCCAGTTGTACGTGAAAGCTCCATAGAGGAAATCATGCGTCCACTATCCACTGAATCAACTTTCCAGACTCAGCAGCAGACCCCACAATGTCCTCGCAGTATATCAGTATCTCATTTGTTTCAAACGGATTCCTCTGGAAAACCCGTGCGAAATGTGATTCTGTACGGCACAGTCGGCACTGGGAAAAGCACCCTCATTCGAAAACTTGTATTGGATTGGTCCCAGGGGCGCTGGGTTGATTTCCAGCTGATAATTCCTCTTTCTTGTGAAGATCTTTCCCAGGTCTCTGCCCCAGTATCACTGACACGACTAATTAGCAGGAAATATCTTCATTTACGAGATCTGCTCCCCACATTGTCAAATAATTCTAATATACTCTTCATACTTAATAGCCTAGAGTGGATGAATTTAGATTTCAGAATGGCAAACACTGAGCTGTGTAGTGATCCAAATGAAGCCATGCCTCCTCCGGCTATCCTTGTGAACCTTCTAAGGGGTTACATGCTTCCTGAGGTAAGAATGTACTAATGGTACTAATATGTGGCCATGCATAAGAACTTTTAAATTATGAGTCTACCCTTACTGTGACTTATTTTTCAGTATATAACACATTGCATGTTTTATATTTACACATTTTTACATTTTTGTACTTCTGGATTTACCAGTTTTCAGTTGGTAGAGTTAAATTACAAAACCTTTCATGCATCATTCATGCATCTGGTAATAACACTACTGTCAGTCCATTTGCCTTTGTGTAAAGAAAATAATTTTCACTGTAAATGAAAACTTGGAGGGAAGCAAATTTAATCACTGGCTTTCTTAAAAGAGCTGTAGTTTATTTGAAGTTAGTACATTTTTAAAACTGTGTAAAATACTTAAAGAGGACCTAAACTTAACATTTTTACTTTGCATAGAAGGGTAGACACCCCTTATATGTTAAGTAAAAATGTGTTTTTTTTTTTTTAATGCAAGACCCTTTTTAAAAAAAAAAAAAAGACAGCAGCGCCATCCCTTTGTCTTGATCACTGGTATACCTACATCATGCATCCCGGGAGGCACTGGCTCTGGCATTTTTTCCACCTAGGGGAAAGTAATGCCAATCCCATGCATGCCCGGTGAGATCGACTCTTTTTTTTTTTTTCCCCCTTAACAGTGGCTATGTCACTGTGCAGTGCGAGACCGGAGCAAGAAGATAGAAGAGAAGACTGAAGATGGCGGCACCCGGAGCTCCCTATGCGCCAGGACATAGGGGAGTTCCAGGACAACGTGGGACCGGATTGTGGGAAGGACCAGCGCCATCGCGGGATTTGTGGTATTAAAGGTAAGTGTGATTTTTTTTATTTTTAGTTTAGTTCAGCTTAAAGTAGCTTCTCTTTGTTATTTCACAATATTGCAAAAGAAGTAAATTGTAAGAATAAATGCTTCTTGTTCTTCTAGGCAAAAGTCCTGGTCACTACTCGTCCTTCTGCCCTTAACAGAATCCCAGGGAAATATGTGGGACGGTACGCAGAGATTTGTGGCTTTTCTGACATGGAGCTACAGAAGATGTATTTCCAAGTGCGCCTGGACCATAAAGATGCAGATCCTCGAGAGACAGAGAATCTGGCAGCAATGTTAACCCGCAATTTAGAACATCACAGCCAGCTGTCTGCAGCATGTTTCTTGCCTTCATACTGCTGGCTAACCTGTGCAACATTACATTTACTGTACTATACCAAGCCAGGCGATCCCCCTATGACATTGACTGGAATTTATACAACCTTCTTGCGACTTAATTTTGCCGGAGAAGTGCTGGATATAACACATCCCTCTAAGATATCTCTCATGCGTTATGTGGCACGCACCGTAGGCAAGTTGGCATATGAAGGCTGTCTCTCACGACAAACACGTTTTACTGAAGATGATGTCACAAAATGTTTTCACATAGAAGCAAACAGTGAGGAGGAGCTTAATCTTCTAAATGTCTTCCGGTCTGATGCCTTCCGCTTCTTTCTGACACCCTGCGTCCATCCAGGCCAAGAGAACATGTTTGTCTTTACCATCCCTGCTATGCAGGAGTACCTTGCTGCGCTGTATGTTGTATTGGGAGAAAACAAGACTGCTTTGCAGCGCATAGGAAAAGAAATCTCTGAGGTCATCACCAAAGCTGGAGAAGATGTGGTTGCAGTAGTCAATGTGCTGTCCAAGTTTCTTCCTTTACGCATCTTTGCACTATTTAATTTGTTACGTGTAGTCCCTCGGCTGTTTGGAAAAGTTACTGGGCAGAACCGTGATAACATAGCTCATACTTTGACTGTAGAAATGTTTAGGGAAGAAGACTCTTACAATGATGATGTTTTGGACCAGATAAACAGCAGCATTCTTGGTGTTGAGGGACCTTCTCAACTAGCAGATGCTGATAGTGCTGGCTCACAGGAAGCTTTTGAGTTATTTCCTATATTTATGGGAGGGCTGTTGTCACGCCAAAATCGTGCCATGTTAGACCAGCTTGGCTGTTCTATAATGAACATGGCAGCATTTGAAATCACCAAGGCCCTGAAAAAACATCTGCTTGGTTGCAGTCTTCGAAGGTTGCCCCCCTCTGAACTCATGGACTTCTTGTTCTTTTTATATGAGTTTCAGAATGAAGGATTTGCTGCTGGCTTGGTCAGTTCACTACATGACCTGGATCTCTCAACTGTCCGTATGACGCCCCTAAAGTGTACTGTTGTGGCTGGGGTAATGGGAGATACCAGGAAATCAATTGATGAAATCAACCTCTGCAACTGTCATCTAGATCCTGATGCCATCCGCACTTTATCACCCTTGTTGAGGAGATGCCAGAACGTGAAGTGAGGAAAAAATATTTACATTAGATGGCAATATTAGGTGGCATGAAAATGAAGCAAATTAAGGGTTGTGGTATATAAAAGTAAAGAGCTTAGGTATGAAAATTACAGTCCATTCATGTTCCCATTGTTATGTGTCTGCTCTATTCATGTGAACCTTCCTTCCACAGCTAAGCATTTACACCACTTTTAGGCTATGTACATACGTCAGATGATTCTCGTCCGATAATCACCTCAGGGCTGATATCGTACTTGAATCTGGTGGGTGTATCGTCATCTGTTGTTCCGATGACCATCCCGACGGATCAACAGACGACGATCGAGGAACGGTTGTAATAACAGTTAAGGGAAGACAGAGTGCAGCAGGGGTGCCACTCTTTCGTTCTCCCCCCGCCCTCTCCATAGAGCAGAACGGTGCTGTATGTACATCCCTAGTTCATGCATCGTTTAGTAGTTTGTCATGAAAGATCCTTTTCAACTACAATTATTACAATTGATTGTGATAAATATCTATTTCTATTTTGCATAGGCATTTGCCCACCCACAAACTAATATCCATATTAAAAGTTGAAACTGTTGAATCTTGTAGGATTTAGTTTTTTTTTGTAATCCCAAACATACTTTCAGTAGTCACATGCTACCCCATACCCTAAAGTAGCAAATATTTCACATGGCTTGGATGCTGAACATGGCGATGGGCGATTTACCCAAGTATGTCATAGTTTATGGCTGATAAATGACCTCCCCCCTCCAATAACATGTATGTGTATTGTAGTTTGAGGTGATCTTGTTATCTACATTAGAACATATCATACTGCTGGGATAGAGGAGATCAGCAGGTTGTCTGGGCAGAACATAACTGTTTAGGGAACTAACTTGATTAAAAAACATAAAAAGTAGGCCCACATTGCTCAATTTGAATCTCATTACATTTTAATTTTGTTTCCATGCTGTTCTGGCAATTTTGTAATACAGGTTGGCTTTCAAAAATCCGGCAACGCCCGGACCTGAGAAGTGCCGGATTTTCGATAATTCCAGATTTTTAAAGGTTATACTAACCTCCACACACAGGGCAACCTTCCTCTCGCTGCACCCACGAACATCTGGCACAGTTCCAGGGAGCAGGCAGCAGGGTCGTCTCAACTTTTATGTAGTGTAGCAAACAAGACCTTTCTGGAGAACAGTGCCATCAAAACATAAGTGGCTAAACAGTGTACTGCAGTCCCTGTGTTGAAAATGCCAGAAAACTGAATGAACCAGATTATCAATGGCTGGATTTTCGATTGTCAACCTGTATCACAAAAAAATGTCAGTTCAGTCTCTGTAGTCTAGAATTACCTTTGTCATGTTCCTTAGCTCAGCAGTCGCAAACCGAGAAAATATTGGGGGTCCCCGGCTCTGGTGCACCTGGGGTTGGTGCACCCCAGTGTGGGGTCGGGAGAAGGACCCTGCTGGGGGGACACACCGGCCAGAGCCGTGGACCACCTCCTACGTGCAGTTCCTAGGCTCAGGGAGGTGGGCGGTTTGTGTCCTTGGATACAACCCGCCCACTCTTCCATTGCAGGTTCAGATCTGCGATGGGAGAGTGGGCGGGGTTACAGCATATTGACATCACTATAGAGCTCCCCGCGCATGCGCGGCCAAGATCCGGTAATTTTAGTGGTCCGCGGGACCGAAAAGGTTGGCGACCACTGCCCTAGCTGACACGTTTAGAAATCATGCTGGCAATAAATCTTCATGGCAGAGTCAGGATTATGAGCCATTTTTAGATTGGTAAGCACTAATCAGCCATACCAAGCTTTTTTTGTATCTGCTGAAATCTGTTATACGCCAGTAGTTCTTTGTTTTAGGAATTCATTGTTATAAGTTTTATTCTCTTCTAATTGCAAGGTATGTTTAAGAATGTCATCTCCTTTTAGTTTGCAGATGAATTCACTGGGACCAGATTCGTGCAAAGAAATAAAAGACATTCTGCTCCACCCAGACTGTGCTATCACCAAATTACAGTAAGAAGTACAGTGAGGTTTTGTAATATTGTGTGTTGGTGTTAGGTGAATGTGGTTTAAAATAGTGAGTTTTTGTTTGATTTTATCAGGTTCTGCATTCCCATGCAAGTCTATGGTCATGCAAAACTTACCTATAGCAGGTGGTCAAACAAACTTGTCAGTAAATTCTGAATACCTTCTGAAACACCTCAAACAGATGCCATCAACACAATCCCAAAGGCATCGTCACAGTCAGGTTAAAAGTTAGCCTATGCTAGGTTCATCTCTCTTATGCTCTGATATCTAAGTTGATGGTTTAGTTATTAACCAATTAATCTTGCAACATGTTGAAGACTGAGGGTAACAGTGCAATTTTTTTCATCAAAGATCTGAGTACAAAAATCCACACAAAAGTAGTTATTTACGCAATGTGTTTATTGCTCATTTACAACTTTTTTCCACCTTTTGAACACGGGGGAACCCTCTAAATCAGTGTTTTTCAACCTTTTTTGAGCCACGGCACATTTTTTACATTAAAAAAATCCTGCGGCACGCCACAAATCAAAAGTGTTACAAAATTAAACTTTGTAGCTAATTCTCGCCTCTAAAAATAAACAAGGCGCTTGAGCTACCTACTGCCACCCACTGACATGGAAGAGTATTACATTACTCTGCCAGTCACTACAGCACAGGCACTCGACAATGATAATTGGATCATTTCCCACGGTACACCTGAAGATCTCTCACGGCACACTAGTGTGCCACGGAACAGTGGTTGAAAATCACTGCTCTAAATAACTTTCAGATCTTAGGGATCCTCTGCTATGATTACTATATCCACAGCTCACAGTATATTATGGTGGTGGTCAGATTGATTCTTTGACTGCTGGCCAGTGGGAATAATGTCATCCTTACAGATAGACAAAATGTTCATTGGTGTCACCTTAACTGACCTAGACCCTAGAAACTTCTGGAGAAACACTGCTCTATTATGTGTTTTAAATTGATTTCTGTAGAGTATTCCCAAAACAGTATTAAACTTTTCCATACAGCAGCACTGTACTCTGTGTTCCCCCTTTTGGACTCATCCACTGCCTTTCCCCTCTGTTTTGAATGAGTCTTGCATCTGGGGCATTATGAATCCTGGGCTTATAGGAAAGTGATTCTGAAAACAGCACCCACATCACTACATGGCTGCATTCCTATTCTGTGTCATTGAGGGCCTTCCACCACCACTACGAAAAATAGAATGAAGCCCCACCACCCCAGTAACTACATAGAGACTGCTCAAAAAATTGTATGCAATATGGAGAGGGCATATATTTGAAATAGGAAACACTTGAAATGTCTAATAATAACTAATCCGTGATTCCCTTAAATTACTGGGCAGTTAATATGCAAATCTATTATTATTATTATTATTATAAAACAGGATTTATATAGCGCCAACATATTACGCAGCGCTGTACATTAAATCTAATACATTACACATTCACAAAATTTGTCTGTGACCTTCATTTCATATTTTAGTCTGATAGTATACCATAAAGGTGCCATAGCTTTGATATTAAGTAAAAAGAGTGACTGCCCACAACATTTCTCCACTCCCTAATTGTAGAGGTTTAGCTTCCTTAGTTATAAAAAGACATGCAATGGTTATATTGTTATTCCTAATTAAATACTTTCAGGCAGTCCCTTGAATTGAAATGGCTTTAATAACATACAGTGTAAAATGTAAGATGAAAATGTTTATATCCTATTTGTTATAACTGTAATACTTGTATGTTTATGTGTGATTGATACTGTATCGGAAGATTCAATTTATGTTTTTTTTTTCCACATAGATTATGTAACAACCCTTTGGCACCAGAAGGAGTGGAATTCATTGTGGAAGGTCTTGCTTCTAACAGTTCATTGAAGCACTTATCACTCCTCCACACGGATCTTGGAGATAGGGGGGCTGAGATGTTGGCAGATCATTTGGGAAGAAATCAAAGCCTTGAGGAATTGAATCTGGCCTACAATGGCATTCATGACCAGGCAGCTCTTAGACTTGTTGAAGAGGCTGCACATCACCCAACAATAAACAGAGTGCAGTAAGTACCACTAATACAGTATGTATTTTTCATGCCAGCTTGTATAATTCATAGACAGTAGTTATACATAGGTCACTTCTAGCACTAGAATAAACATAGATTAAAGACATACATCTGTAATGTTCTTCCCCTTCCATCGTCTCCTCTTATTTCTTACACACACAAACAATTTCACTGCAGAGGTGGTAAGTAATAGGTTTCAGTTCTGCTTTAAATCCAATGTATTGCTGAACATATTTTTAGTTAAGGATAGATTACGAATCAATTAAAAAAGTTATAGATTTGCCATCTGTTTCCTGTTAGATTCCTCATTACATCCTGCCCCATAAATTCAACAGATGTCCTCATTAAAAGATTTACCCTCCTCTCTTTTATTGCAGGGAAAATGCAAATATTTAGCATTTCTCATTTTGTTTGATAATGGTCAGCACTCCGTCCTTTGCAACGCTGGGTCCCAGGTTCGAATCTCGTCCTGGACACTATCTGCATGGAGTTTGCAGGTTCTCCCTGTGTTTGTGTTGGTTTCCTCCGGGTACTCTGGTTTCCTCCCACATTCCCCCCCAAAAAAACTTCCAGTTAGGTTAATTTACTTCCCCCCAAAATTGACCTTAGACTGTATTAATGACATATGAATATGGTAGGGACATTAGATTGTGAGCACCTTTAAGGGACAGCTAGTGACATGACTATAGACTTTGTACAGCACTGCGCTAATAATAACAATAATATCCAAAAATAAATAATGTTGGCTATACCATAAAGTGTCTATAAGTACCTGTTCCATCGTATGCTTCTGGTATGTTTTACTGTACTGTCTATTTGATAAAAAATGTTAAAAATGTACCTTGTCTTTTTGAACCCTTTTTTACATATTCATTATTATATTACAAGTAAGGTGTCCTTTTTAACAAACTTAGCAAGCCCAGCTTTTTTTATTCCAGCACCTGGAAGGATCCACTTTAAAAGTTTAGAGAGAAAGAACAGTAGAAAGTTGAATCAGACATGGTGTTAGATATTTTTTTCACTTTAACGCTGATGTATTAATGCAGCAGTGCACTCACCTTAGTAAGCATGTCCTCTAATTCTTGTGTCATATTATTGTGAAGCTTCATGAAATGTTAGCTGCACAGTGGCACGGTACATTAACTTCCAGTTTTAGCATAACGTTGAAAGAATTTAGTTGCTGTTTTTTCTGAAGAGTCTTCTGCCAGTGCTTCTCTGCATTACTGAAGAGCTTGGCATTGATGGCACTTGGCACTCACAAAGTTTTTAAAACTAAACTTGACCCCCTCTAAAAAAAGATAAAACTAAAAAACAGCTATTTCTGCAATATGCATCATAATATAGTCACAATACTTTTCAGCATACAGATCTACTGACACCTTGTACTACTCCAGCCCTGCTGCAAGAGGTTGATGCCAGGTCACATTTAGGATCTTACACTCTTCACGGTTAGAAAATACATTTTTATCTGCTTAGAGTTTAGCTTTTAATTGAAATAGCAAAATTCCATGTGTTAATTGAGTGGTACATTTTTTTTTTTTCTACAGTCTCTACTTTAATGAACTGTCAGATGATGGCCTTCGTGTCCTGCAGCCTGCGGGGGTCAAAGTCCTAGTGTCTCTTACGGAGGGAGCAGATACTTCACGTCATTGGCATCTAATTTTAAGGGAGTTGCGGGCTAATGCTGGAGGTTGGGATCATGAACGTATAAGTGCCCACCTCACCCTACTGTTGCGAGATCTGCAGAGAAGCCGAGCACTAACTAAAAGTCTGTGGCGCAAAGCAAGGATATTCCGTGTGGAGACTGAGGTGAAACGTATGCTAGGGAGAATTCAGCACGGAACACTCTGAGTTGTGATCACAAATGCACCGTGTTAATTTCCATTATAGCTTGCTAAAGGTATTGATTATACAAGTAAAGGTCACCTCCAGGAAAAGGAATACATAGGTACAGGGTGTGTTTGCTGCATGTGTACAATATATATGTCAGCTGTTTTTCAGCTTCATGATACATAAGCAATAGAATATGTATGTCTTTTTGCACATCTAACACTTTCAGCATACAAGGGGAGTGGTTACCATTTGCACTATTTTTAAGGGGTTTAGGAAAAGCCTTTAGGCGCCAAGCTATGCTGCATTGATTGATAATGCTTACTTTTTTTTTTCTATTTTAAATAAACATTTTGGAATTTTTCTGTATGCACATTTGTTTTCTTTGTTTACTTTCTGAAGGTAAGTGTGACCTTAAAAGTACAACTTTATATTCCCGTATTCTTCGCAAGTGGTAAAATAACTGTAAAAATACATTCCTGACCTCTCTAGCTGCTTGTACTATGAATAATTCATTCTTGATGGTCACAACAAACACTCTAAAGTTGTTTTTAACAGTTTAGAAACACCTCCTGTGTATTTACATTAGAAGACTAGCAGCTTGTTAAGATTTTGTACAAATAGAAAATAAAGTAGTAATAATTCTGTGCCTCTGTTGTAAACCTAAAAATGCATTTCTGTACAAAGTTCATATCTACAGAGGTGAATAATGGCTTGTTTTTAAAGTGTTTTTTACTCCTTGTTTAGAATATAGATACTTAAATGTGGAGAGGTTTTTACTTTTAAGTGCTATGCTAGTGAAAGTAGGGAATTGCAGAAACACTTGTCTTTTCATCTGTTATTTAAGAGGGTTGTAATTCAGTGATTACGGAAATCACATTCCTATACCTCTGGGTCTTGGAGCTTTACTTAACTTGAACAACCATTTAATAGTATGATATACGTATTCAAAAAATTATTACAGTGCTGAAACTTAAAAGCAGTGAATGTGTAAAAGCACATTCAAGTTATCATAAAACATACCAATCAATAGTTCATGTCATGCTAAATCTTTTTCCAGCAGTTACCATTAAACTCTGTAACACTTCAAATAATTGCACAGCAGACTTACACTGATAGTGTACACAAATCCTACTACTTAGCAGAGATAATGCTGTGTTATATTGAGGGGAGTCACTATTCGCTGAAATATATATATCAGTGGGAATAGACATGGTTGTGGTTGGTCACAGTCTTTCAAACAGGTACTCTGTATCTGACCAATTCATTACATTCTTGTGTTCACATATTTGTCTTTTGGAATTGTCTTTTATTACCCACATGTGGTATCAGATGTTTAAACATTTAGAGCATACTACTCTTACTGCAGGTCTCTCTCCAGGCATCTCTAGCCTGCTGTCTACAGGATTCTCCCCTTCTGCTCTCCCAAATCGTCCTAGACAGAAATGTGAGTGAAAGTGAAAGGAGAAATAATACTGCAGACTTCAGGGTACCAAAATGTAGATACTCAGATTCTACATTTACAGTAACTTAAGCTGACTTTTTTGGTGTAAAGAGACAGAATCACTTTAAATGTATATATAGCTGAACAGATTTTGAAGGAAAGTAGTTTGGAATAAAATTTAAATTTAACACAGGGAAACATCACAATCATGCTAAAAAAAACCCTAAACAGCAGATGTTAGCTCACTAAATAAAACTGATGGAAGAGACTACAGATGTCCTTTTAGAACTAGCTTTAGGTGCTCTATTTATAAAGCAGCAAATGTGTACTGAAACATTCTCTGGTGGAGAATCTTCCAGATCATTGCTTTTTCAATGGTAGAAATTAATCCAACCAGAGGATATTTCAGTGTATGTCACTGCTTTATAAATAGACCCCCCAGGGGGATAAATTGATATCCACAAGTGTCTATAATGGCTCAGTAATTCTAGACCAGCCCATTTAAAGTGGTCTTGATAAAGGGTGAGAATTAAATAATAAATAAATAATTGCACTAGAAATGGTGGGGCTATAAAACTTTTGATTCACAGTTATTGATATCCCAACAAATTCATAATTCTGCCTAAAGACCAATAAATCTTTATTTAGTTAATATGTAAAAACACAAACAACAAAAATACGTTGCAGTTATTTTGCCTTATACCCAGCGTATACAGGAGACTTAGGCTGGGTACACACGTGCAATATTTGTCATTGGAAAGGATCTATCATGATCCTTTCCAATGACAAAAGAATGAACGATGCATGAATGAGCTCTGCACATACAGCACCGTAAGGAGAGGGGGAAAAGGACGGAGTGGCACCCCGCTGCGGTCTCTCCCCTTTACTTTCATTATGGTCGTCAGTGGATCCCCCTGGACAGTCGTTAGAACGACGGACGACGAGCGTTGTACACGCGGCAGTTTCTCGTCCAGTTTTAGCCCTGAGAGGATTATGGGACGGGAATCATCTGACCTGTGTACGTAGCATGAATCTACATATAACTTTTTCTACACTATAGGGTGACATTTTGGTTTTCTATCAACTTGTACCCGTTTTAAAAATTGGCTTTATTTGTTGTTTGTTTATCTTTTTACTTAATTTACAAATAAAAGATTTATTGGTCTAGCATGTGTACTTATGCATGAGATTGCGTGATCCCAAGATAGGTGTGTACCTACCAATAGATTTCGATTTCCCCAGAAAAATTGCATTTACTATAATTCTTACCACATGGGGATATAAAATTATGTAATACAGACGTTAAAATAAAGTCTGAATTCTGTGAAAACACATGCACATGTAATTATGATATTGATAGTCATATCAGCCCTAAAGTGGAATAAATCATCAAAACCAAAAATTGTGACCAGGCAGATCCCTTATTGCAGAAGGGGCATGTGATGTTCCTGCAATTCAATACCTGCTTAATTTTTTTTTGCTCCCATGTCCACGCTCTGTTGTGGGCATTACCATCTTTTACCACTTTTCCAGGCTGGGAAAACATAACCCCAACACGCATGTGCATTCATTCCGTCAGTACCAGCAACCCCAGGGGATGCTGAAATACATGTGCAGATCAGTATTCTATGAAAAGAAGATTTTGAACAGGCAGGTATCACCTGTCCCTTCTGCAATAAGAATCCTACCTGCTCGCAATCCTTGTATGCAGAATTATAGTTCCGCTTTAACCCATTTTTTCTACACAGCTTTATAGGCACCTTGAATTGGATATCATCTTGAAGTGACGACATTTGCAGCAGCATACTGATCTTTGAAGATTATTGTAAAGTGTTTCATATGCTGAATTTGCTTTAGTCAGCAAAAACTTTTATGATCTAGAATGGTATGCATGCTATATCTTAAACCAGTGTAAACCTATTATGGCCATGTTCCATGGGTGTTGGCAGGTCCTGTACATCCTGCAAATTCTAGCACAGCCATGCAGCTCTTAAAATGCAGTGTGATCATACATTCCTTTTACTCCCTACACTATCAGCATGCCAATGATATTCCTAATTTAAACCTTTTTGTTTTCTTGATATATCTAGAGACATTATCAAATTGTTTATTTTCTGCAATACAGGCAGATTGTGGCAGATAAGAGGGGTGGACAGGGTGCTGCACCAAGTGTCTTAAAAACATTACCGCACCCTGTCCAATGCAGGAAGCTAGGTACTACCCACATCTGATTTAAGCATCCATGATTGAAAAGACCGAAGTCCAATGAATGAAAATGCTAAGCCAGAGATTTTGAGCCCGATTTAATAAAGCTCTCCAAGGCTGGGGAAGATACACTCTAATCAGTGAAGGTGGGTGACCCAGCAAACCTGCAATGAATCTGGTACAGGGTTGAAAACATTTGATAGCAAATGACTTTGAAGACATCCATTCCAGGTTTGCGGGACCACCCAGCTTCTCTGATGAAAGTGTATCCTCCCCAGCCTTGGGGAGCTTTGATAAATCAGGGCCATTAGGTTTGAGGACGAATAGGCTTTGATGATGCTGGATGTCTGTCAGCCAGGAAATGGGACAGGCTTTGTCTGACTTGCTGCATCTTCCAATACACACTGTGAAAAGCTGACAGTATGCAGCAAAATCAGAGAAAGTGATTTCAGTACGGAAGTATTACTGTGCAACACTGAAGGTAAGGCTGGAAATCTGTTTTTTCAGTCGATGTATTCCCATCTAGGCATTAGATTCAATAAATGTTTCTTTCTGATATTGCAGCATTATTTTTATATACCTCTCCGTTAGACAGCTCAGACCTCAGGATCATAATGTATAAAACAATTGCCATCCAGCTTTTCTCTTTTTACTGACACTCCCTGAAAGAGGAAGGCGATACTGAGTGCACAGAGCTGTTTGATTGAATATTAACCCAGGTGTCTTGATGTATGGGAGGGGGGGATAGACTGATTATGTGAGGTGTTGAGTTAGAATGTACTTTGCACCTTCCAAAGGAACATCACAGATATTCAAGGAAAGATGAAGAAACGCTCAGGTACAGAATGGTAACAAAATCTGCACTCTGTTTGCTTAACAACAAGGCCAAGCCTACATATTTTAGATTTAGGGGATTCTGGCTTTTGCTTAAATTCTCCTCCACCTGTTTTCCTTTCCTTATTACTTTTACATGTGGTATACCTGAATGTAAAATAACTCCAAGGATTTTGTTTATGGTAGAAAAGTGAAGAGCAGCTGAGGGAGGGGGGCACGTAAAGAATAATCTGGTGTACATGTATGGCATTTATGCCCACCTGCCTTTGTGCACCGATCTGGTTTGGGTAAAAAGTATTCTTTTAATTAAGATCTCATTACTTTTCTGTTGTCTGCATGCGGTGGAAGAATTGAACTTTTAAAAACAATATATAATATTAGGACAATGGTGGTAATTACAGATTGGGATAACTAAAAGACATTCTTTTAAAAAGAAATGAATAAAAACAAAAAGTTTCCCAGTAAAAACTTGCAATAACTTTCTCATGCAGTATTAATATGCAATCATTATTGCAGAAGGAATAGGAGATGACCCTACTGCAATAAATCACACTTACCTGCCTGATTGCAATTTTTGCTTTTGCAGATATATAGTTCTGCTTTAAAACAATGACAACTTTAGTTACTCTCACTAACTGCAATGTATTTATTGATGAATAATTATTACAGACCATTTTATATCTACTCTTGGTGTTCAGCTTTAATTGATGCAGGCATGAATATTTGGGGTTTTAGAGAAATGGGCTGATTTCTTATTGGACTACAGGCATTGTGCCAGGGATGGGCCACATCTTAAAGTGAAGGGTCCAGCTGTGCTGGGTGACAAATGACTAATAGCTGACATTAAACCTATGCTGCACAATGACACCTGAATAAGTGTGCACTGTGATGCCATTAGTAGAAGGGTACTCCAATGTACAAATACAGTAGGTATTGCGGTACCTGTAGTACAGTTTACTGAACCACATAGCAAGCACTGTGGTGTGCCCCCTAAATCCTGCAGAGATGTTTGTTCTTCTGTTCTCTTTATTAACAGCCCATTCTTAATGAAGCAAGCTGCCTCCTGTGATATAATGCAATGCCACTCCTGCAGCTGCTTTGCATTTGTGCTTCATTCAGCTAAGGCAACTAACTCCAAGCTTCATTTGAAGAATACACAGACTTTTCATTAATATGTGACAGCACTGGGAGCCCAAACAGCCAGGCCATAAATTAGTCATACATTATGCAATATTTCTCATTGATTAAACAAACTTGAATTGTTAAACTATAGATCAAAGCTATAATACTAGAATCAAAAACTAGATATCCAATCAAAAACGAGATAAAAATCTAAAAACTACAGTTTTAATAAAAAAATTAATCAGTTAATGCATATTTTTGTTCATTAGTTAACCATTGTATTGCATTTAAACCAGCTTTTAATAGATGTCATGGTAACATTGATCAGAATTCAGATCCATTATCAAGTAAAGGGACAATATATTGAATACGTGTAGCCCATTGTAACCACAGATGACAATCAATCGTAATATAGAAAACAACATTGAAACAAATTGCATCATGTATGACTAGTGTAAGTCACATAAACCCCCCAATTCCTTTTATTTTGTTGTCTTGAATGAACAATTACAAAAGAAAAAAAAATGAGAAGCTATGAAATAGGAATTAGCAGAAATCCATGGAGTTATATAAAGGGGCTGGGTTATTTAGAACAAGGTGATGATAAAAATTGTATCTGCTACTAAAAATAAAACGCAGCTGTAAAATGTAAATGTATTCTGGCAAACGCAAGACCGCTTTTAAATAAAAAAGCAGGGTAATATTGCTGATGAATAACAGATTATGATTTTACAGAGTAGGCATGTAGTAATCTGACTGAATGGAAGTTGTGACTGGTTAATGCATTTAATTTAACAAGAAATACAAAAGGTAACCAAAGGTAAAAGCATTTTGTAAAAATCCTGTTTCAGACCATTTCTGTATAAAGATATCTGTAAAGACTGTGATGACATGGAGCCTGCATGGGTAAATATACATGGTGAAGGTAAGAACTGCGTTTTAATGGGGTGTATTGTGATTCATCTAATATGAGCAAGTGGTAAAGTGAACTAAATAAAAGTTTTCTATGTTATAGGTAACCGCAAGAAATAATAGTATGCCTAAGCACTACCTTTTTGTTTTAAATTTCTCCTAAAACCTAATAGTGCACTTCCTATGACTACATTGAGGTTAGATAACCCGAGACACCGGCTGCTGGTCTCAAAAGTGAAGATTTATGTGAGGACTTGAAATGGAAAGATCCCCCTTGTTTTTCTGTAGATCTTTGTTTTTTTCACTTCTTCTGCTTCTTGGTCATTACCCGACCAGTCAATACTTCTCATTTTCCCTTTGTTTTTTGCTAGTACAGTTCCTATGATTGGACCCTTATAAGTTAGGCCCTGCTACAACTAAAAATGTAGCAAACACAATCAGTGTGACTTCCATATCTAAAAACTGGGACATTGGATGTATTAGTAATTGTATCGAGATTTTTAACCATATCTGTCAAGATATAATGATTTTATTTATTACTGGCTTTGAAATGATAGTGTTTAGACAAATGTAAAAAGTTTATAGAAGCATTTGGTAATAGAGATTGAGGACATCAAATCTTTTACCACTATATTGTCTCATATAGGCTCCATTGTCACAATCTTTATTTACAGCTGGTCTAAAACAGGTTTTTATGAACAAACCCTCCCACCTTTTTCCTATTATCTGTCTGTTCTAAACCCGGTAAACCTTCCAAACACATTATCCTATAATGGCCATCACTCTTTGTTTCTCATCAAATTATTGTAAGCACATTATCCAGTTCACTACTTTAATTAGAAAGACATTTATTTTATTACCATACATTTTATGCTTTTGCTGTCATATTTTTTTAGCATTTATTACCTCCTTATTGTTCTGCACTCTACATTTCCTACTAAAGTGTTTCTCAATCAAGGTTTTGTGAAACCTTAGGGTTAACTCAGAGTTTTCTAAGGGTTCCTGTGAGAAGCATTCTTCCCAAGGACCACCTCACTAATATATTGTGAGCTGTGGATTTAGTAATTATAGTAGGGGTTCTCCAAAGACCTGAAAACATTTTCAAGGGCTTCCCCTGTGCTTAAAAGGTCAAGAAACCAACTCTACTATATCCCAATTTTCATCCACTTCACATCCAACTTTCATCCACAATATGCCTCAAAGACCTGGTAGACAACACACTGTTTGTCTTTGCAGGCCTTGACAAAGAATAACCCTGTGTATGCAATATCGGAGTCCAACCTTCAGAATCTGCTTAGTCTTCACTGTAATCCATTTCTTGTGTTCATTGCAGCAGTAATTCCTCTGGTTGGTAGGAGACACATCCTGTTGTAGCAGTAATAGCCCAGAACTGACATCCCCAATATAAGCTCAGCTGGTTTATTTATTAGGGTGTGTTAAGAGGTTACCTCCACCCTGTCTTCTAATGATAACCTACTTATCTACCTATACCTGGGACTGCCTATTTCCCTTTATCGCTTTTTCCAGGCTCAGCAAGTACCTGGCCAGAAAACAACAAACTATAGGTAAATGTACAGGCCCAGGCTGACTTTCCAGTGCACACCACCTCACATTTAGGAATCCTCTTTGATTTGATAAAACTAGAATCCTCCATGTCGAAATCTGCCTACTGTTGTACCCCCATCCCTCCTCCGGCCACTAATGTGTCGATGATGAGCACGGCACAAGTTGTATAGGAGAGCTACTGCTGCCATATAGGGATTGGAGTGGAAGCAAGCAACATCGGGTTTCTGCCATTTGCAATTGTTGGAATGGAAGTATTATGGTTGTACCTGTCACCGCAACCAAATGCTTACCTTTTCCTCTACAGTAATAAACTAAAACAATAAAGTAACAGGGTCTCTTTAAGATTTACAAGTGTTCTTCATAGTTGCCATATGTATATTTATATATATCTATATATATATATATATATTGTTGATCATTGTTCGTTGTCCCTTATACTGATCTCCTGAGAGCTTGCTGCCATGTAAAGGTTTTATTGCTCCAGCTCTTCTACTTATTCACCCTTTTGATGCGCTCTAGAGGTATGTATTTGTGTACAGTATGCATTCATCCAGCATTTGTTATATTCTTGCTAAAGGAATAGCGCATGATCCCTTTGCAAAGTAAATTTTCATGTAGCTCAGTGAGTAAGGTAAAAATCGTAAAGAACATCCAATCATGTCCAAGGTAAATAAAACAAAACAGGATTTTCCTTGTATGACTGGCTGAATAAAGTCAGCACAACTTCATTTTCAAAGTGCATTTGAACTAAGCTGAGTGAAATGGTAAATGGTAAAGCCTTCCCCAAGCACTCTTCACTGAGTCACAGATGTGAACAGACCCAGAAAGTTTTGAAGCTTCACAGACATTGCAATTAATCATGAATACCCTTTTTTTTCCTTTACAGAAGGTAATGATGATCTGACATTAACTATGTAAGTACACAACTTTTCAATGAAGGTTTTTTAAAAGGTATTGATCTGTTGGCATTGTACATATTACATTTCTTCAATCTGGTGAGAAATATAGTTTCTTTTTTTTACCTAAAACTCGCCGTTTATTAACCGGTCAACAGGTGAAGCTTTATGTAGAGGGCGCTGGTTGTTATTAGAACTGGAATAAGTGATTAATTGTTGCAATTGATTGATTATTAATCAGCAGAGTAGATACGACAGTAGAGGTTTATCTCTGATAAAAGAGCTGCAAAGAAACCTACCTTGATCCATAGTGCATAGTCCTTAGAATTCCTATTCATGTAGCTTAAACAATGCTTCATCCTTGTACAATAAAACATTTGTGTGTGCATCAATCAAGTCGATGTACATTGCATTTCAGAGCATCTGTACTATGGAAAAGTAAAAAAAAGTGTAAATATGTATATACGTGTGAACACTTTACTGCAGATACTTACTGCAGGTGTTAAAGGATTACAATGTGTGTATTGATATTATGTGTAATGCATGAGACATGCATGTAGTTTGTTTTACAGTTTGTTTGTGTTTTGTTTTTTAAGGAAGTTTCCATTTAACCCTAAATTGGGCATTGATAATCCTGCTCTGTGCCTTGGAGAAGATCCAGGTAATTCTTTAGTATCTCTTAACTACAGAAATGTAAAAATAAGCAGAGGTATTGGATATTGGAAGTGTGTGTGTGTGTGTGTGTGTGTGTGTGTGTATATATATATATATATATATATATATATATATATATATATAATTAGTTAGTTGTCAAATAATGACCATATGGATATAGAAATCTAGGACCTTTTTTTGTGATGGCTGGATAATTCATGGCTGATTTAGCTTACATTGCTTGATTCTAGTTATGCTTTATATTCCCTGCACTCCTGACCTGTGTACTTCAAATTTCCCACCAGCCATATTCTCAAGGTTGGGCAGTTATGACTTTTATGTTTGGAGACTTTTTTTTTTTTTTCAAGATGATAGTAAAATTTAAGTGAGTATAAACAACTAGTATAATGATTTGTATTTTGTTCCTAGAAGTAATAATGGTGTGCTAAATCTATAGCAGCAGAGGGAAAAAATTAACGTTATTTATGCTGCAAGTGGTGATAGTATTTGTTTAGTATGATGTGTTTTGGTATTTGACATTTACAAATAATGCTAAGGTCCCTTTCAAACAGCACTGCTGGTCAATACTTTTGCATGAACTACCCTTGTATTTGCAGTAGTAGTGTGGTGGTTCTTCAGGATTTAGGAGTGTGGTTGCACATCAAGTCTGAATAGGGGCCTAAAGAGTAGCAGCAGTAGTGTCACTAGCTTACAAATCACAGATTATGTTGTTTGTGAAATAATACATAAAAAAATGAGGTGTATGTATGTATTTACAGTGTGTGTGTGTTTGTGTGTATATATATATATATATATATACAGGTTGACGTTCAAAAATCCGGCAACCTCCAGACCTGAGGAGTGAAGGAACTGGATTATCAGATTTGGCCAGATTTTTGAATGTCAACCTGTGTGTGTGTGTGTGTGTGTGTGTATATATATTATATATTTGTGTGTGTGTGTACCAGAGCAAAAAAAAAGTGATATGAGCCTAGTAACAATAAACAGTGGAAAAGAAAAATATTGATATTGCTCTTCCCTATACATGTATATATAATTCTGTTTGTACACATTCCTTGAGATTTAGTTTTCTGTTTTCAGGCTCTGATCCAGAACCTGTAGCCCGTTTCTGTGTGCTGAGAAAAGATGCTAATGGAAATTTTGGTTTTACCTTGCGCTTGGAGTTGGAAAGAGAGGGTCATGTTATACGAGAGGTGATTCCTGGAGGCCCTGCGTATCTTGTGGGACTAAAAGATGGAGATCAGCTATTACAGATTAATGGAGAGTATGTACATAAGCAGAAGCACCTAAAGGTGAGATCAAAGTAACTAACTTGTTTCATATTTTATAGGATTCCAGTGTCTAATCTATTAACTATCAGATCATGGTTTTCTATCAAGGTGGTGTCTGGGGAGTTCAGGTAATGCATACAGACATACACTTGTTGTGTGACTGGACAATACCTAGTTGGGACATGTGTAGATCTGTTTTGTAGTTTGTACTCATTATTAAAACAAAAAGCTTCCTCATACAATTTTACCTTTACCTAGAGGACTGTTATAAACATGACAATATCCCCATAGGTGGTGCAGAAGGTGAAGGCTAGTGGCTCCCGTGTGTCACTGGTGGTTCTTGATGAATCCAGCTACAGAAGATTGTGTGCCAACAACATTTCACCACTATCCATTCTTTCGAACGTTCTTCCGGAATCTTGTCCCAAGCCCAGACTTTGCCTTGTACGAGATGAGGGTCGGGGCTTTGGCTTCACTACAAGTGCAACAGGGGGTAAGTTGTTCTATATGAAACTACCGTAATATCCATCTTTTTACAAATCTGTCTACA
The DNA here is from genome assembly GCF_032062135.1 of Pyxicephalus adspersus. Lineage (NCBI taxonomy): Eukaryota > Metazoa > Chordata > Amphibia > Anura > Pyxicephalidae > Pyxicephalus > Pyxicephalus adspersus. The sequence continues at coordinate 31,106,861 of NC_092868.1, read as the reverse complement.
TACGTTATCTTTGCTACAATGCTTTTGTGAATGAACAATCAATGTAATATCACAACTCCCTGATGGCAACATTGTGATCTGTTGAAACAATTGTTTGTGTCTACAGGCAGCATACAGTGGCTACTGATCTCCTCACCCATAATATGTTAGGGAAGAAAGGAGATAGTCAACTATAATCAGAGGGGGAAGTTGAATTGTCCCTGGAAACTTATTTATATAGACATTAAAACCTGATCTCCAGTTTCTAAAGGTTTACTGGAATGAAAAAACCTTGAATTGCTCCTCTTATTAGCCGAAAATTGTGGTCACGTGAAATTCCAGCACTGCCTCTTCTCTCTATCTGCGTTTATATCCAGTGGTACTCTTTGAGTGTCCAAGTCATTGCCAACCAACTTCATGGGGCATGTCAGAATCCTGAGAAACAGTGATGGTAGTGTAGTGTAGCAGATGGAAGAGCTCTGCTGGATCAGTGAGAGAAAATGGTGCTGTCAAGGGACCTGGATGGTAAATTATGGTGAGTATTTCCTGCTTCAAAAGGGAGATGAACCAAAATTCCCATGTGGGATGGGTCAGAAGAGAATGGGTTGGGGTTAAATTTTGCCTGGCAATAGATCTTTTAAAACCTGTACTGAAAAAATATGTAACCTGCCATTGCTGATTACCATATGGAAATTGTATATATCTGAATTTTTTTGTATTTAACAATTACTGATCTGAACTAACAAATTCAGAGCAAGCATGTATTTCATTATTAATTTCATTGTCAACAGATTCCTTGTCTGTACCCAGCTTGGTACAAAACTGTTAAATAAATAATTGTTTTCTATTACTAAGTGTTGAAATACTATTTATGACGATTATATTTTGTGTATGTTGTTACCCAGGTGTTCGTGGCACATTTCTTCTCAATGTGGAAGATGGTGGTGCAGCACAGAAAGCTGGTGTCCCCTCTGGAGCTCGTCTTCTTGAAGTCAATGGTGAAAGTGTCACAAGCTTCACATTGAGTCAGCTGACTAAAAAGGTGCCATGATACCCTCTGTACAAAACTACATACTAATCATAGAATGGATTTTGAAGATGTATACCAATAATTACATTTGGAATATTACAAATATACAGTGCTGTTATTTTACATCAACATTGTTGGAGGTCCAGTACAGAGGTTGGATTTTACAAGGATCCAGGGGTCTATTTATAATCCAGTGGATCTTACATTCAATTAAACATTCTCTAGTAAGGAGTTTTCCAGGCAATGTGTTTCAATAGCAGCAACTGATTCACCACCAGGGAATGTTTCAGTGAATGTCAGATTCACTGCTGTGAGCCAAGTTTAAGGACACTCACTGCAATTGGAAGGAAAAAGTTACACCATTGCAGATACAAATGGTTCGTTATTGTAAGAACTGTGGAATGGAGTCAATAGATTGCTATGAGAAGGATTTTTAACAAAGAAGATGTTAACCTTAAAAGAATGGCATTTAGTTTGCACTATGTACTTTGTATCAGACAAAGTTGTCGTGTTGTCATAAAATATGGTTATTACATTTTTTATTACTTGTGTTCCTTATTTCAGTGCTGGTAATCTCTGTCAACCATTTGCACTTGCTCCATCATTGGTTGAATTTTTTCTATGGACTATCTTCCTGATGGTGACAACAGTGGACCATGCATGTGCAATCTGTGCAAGCATGGCTTTATGTAATCTTGACTAGGACAATGCGACTGGGTAGCAGAAACAAACCTAGGACACATCTGTCACACAATTACAGGAAGACCTTTATGTCAGAATTAGTAGAAATTACTTTTATTGAAAGGTTCAAATATAAAAGAATATAAATATAAAAGAACCTAAAATACATTAACAAGGTAAAATGTACAAGATTGAAGTGAGTGGATTTTAATCTCCTTCAGTGATTGCTGATCTTTTTCTTTTGCCTTTCTCTGCAGTTACAAAATAGCAGCTCGCGTGTTATCCTGCTAGTTCTGGAATCATCTGCATGGGGAATATATGAAGCTCAAGGAATTACACCAACCATTGCATTAGCTGATATCTCATACATACCTTATCGCACAAAAATACTGCACTTGGTGCGTAGTACAGAGGGCTACGGATTCCTTTTAAGACAGGAAAAGTGCCCAAGTGGACAAGGTAAACTAAACCTTTACTCATGTAAATCTTTACATAATACTTGGCCCACAAATAAAGCGCTGTACATACACTGGATTAAGGGATTTAAATTTTTAACAGATATTGAGATCAACGCAGCTTTGTTTGGCATGGCTATTGTATAATACTTCCCCCACCTCCTAGATTGTAAGCTCTTTGGGTCAGGGTCCTCTCCTCCTCCTGTGTCACTGTCTGTCATTTGCATCCCCTATTTATTGTACATCACTGTGTAATATGTTGGCACTATATAAATCCGGTTTATTTTTATCAATAATAATAATAGTATTAATAATAATAATAATAATAATGATGGCACACTAATGGCCTGCTTTTACTCTTTTTGGTTTTGATTCTCCACCAAGCTGTGACTGGATACCAAGGAGAAGCAGAAGCTGTAAAGGTCCTCTTCCTTTCACTTTTCTTTCTCCTCCATGTTCACTGCTATCATGAAAGCAGTAAAACATACCTGATAGGCTTCTCCTTCAACCAGGCTGTGCTTTTTAGAAATGTGGCATAGAGCACGGAAACTAGTAACGCTAATGTTTTTGTATATTCCCTTAATTTTTAAAGAAACCAGCAGGTTTTTTTTGTATTCCTATTGGAGGCAAATTAATATAGAATTCATCTTGCACTGTTATGACTTTTTCTAGAAGTTTCTGTACTTTGCACTTGGTGGAATGCTCATTGTACTAAATAAACCACTCAAATTTCTAACTGGGGAAGTTGTGTAACTTTAGATTACCAATTAAATGAATACAAAAGCCATTTTTTATAGTTTTACATGGGATTTGTTGAGACCCTTGCTGGGGACACATTCTTATTTAACTTGTTGAATCCAGCACAGAAAGTGGCCGAGATTTCTACATTTTACAGTCATAAGATCATAGTAACAAATATTGATATAATGGTATAATTATAGACAAACCTTTATACAGCACAGCTGCTTTAAAAAGATAAAATTAAAAAGAATCGAAAGTTTGTGCAGGAGGTATAGTTACATAATGACATAGTCAGTTAAGTTGAAAAAAGACATAAGTCCACCAAGTTCAACCACTAGGAAAATAACCATATTACAAATAAAAACCATATAGACGTAGTTGATCCAGAGGAGGCAAAAAAACCCTGGGACAATTAGCTCCAACGGGAGAAAAACTTCCTTCCTGATCCTGTGAGCCAATCAGATGTTCCCAGGATTAATAATAGTGTTATCTTTACTTTAAAATTTTAATACCCAGGTAAAACATGTGCTCAAAAAAGTATATGATATTGAAAATGCCTGTTGCTGAAGTAATTGTATGGTTGCATTTGTGTCATACAGGACAGTTTTTACGTGAGTTGGATCCTGGACTGCCAGCAGAAGTTGCTGGAATGAGAGAGGGAGATCGTCTCCTAGGAGTAAATAAACAAAGTGTGGAGAACCTGGAACACGAAGACATTGTCAGCCTCATTCAGCAAAGTGGAAATCAAGTCTCCCTGATTGTTATCAGCAATGAAGGAGACAGATTCTACAGAGAGGTAATGGATCAGTAATAAAATAAAGGTTTAATGTGCCTCCCTCCTTATTACATTTTATATTTCCAGAAAAACACTAAAGCTGCATACAGATGTCAAATTTCTGGCACTGGAACCAATCTGTAATAATTGCTCCCAGTGACAGTAGAATGAACGCTGTATACACAGTGCTGTTCGGTACTTTAGGGAGGAAGGGGGGAAACAGGAGGTACTCCGTCCATAAAAATCTCAATGATTATCCCTGCTTAGTTGTTTAGGGATCTACCACAGTGGATCACTAAACAACATTTGGGAACTACTGAACAAATGCTATACTTTTGCCCCAGATGATCATGATTGTTTGGCTTGGGTGAGAACATATTAGCACACATGTTTTGGGCTGGTGTTGGCTGGCTTGTATCCGCTTTAAGCTCAGTTTGCATTTCCATACAAGGGTCCACATAAGGGTATGCAAAATTTCTAGAAGCAGGTCATAAGAAAGTGAAATGCAAGTCAGATGTACTTGTCAATAAATTTGAATTGATCTCAGACACACCTGAAAGTAATATCAAACTGATGGCATTAATACAAGCCCAAAGTTTATAAACACAGAACATTATATACATTTGTTTAACAAAGTCATCATTTACAGGTGAAAAAAGCATTGAGGTTTTAAAGTTTCTAGTTGGGATGAGCGAGAATGCCTCTTACATTCTTGCGAAAACTTCCTTGAACTTCCGATGGGCCTGCAAAATTTCAGCGATTTTCGCAGACCCATCGTTTGATCGAGGAACGCATTACAGGAAGAGTACCGCGACTGCATTCATGAATGCAGCCATGACAATCCTCCTGTGGGCGATCCCCGGGCACTAGAGGTTAAATGAAGGCTGCATTCATGCATGATGAGCACAGCCGGGGGACTAGAGAATCTCTATCCAAGAACACATACTACAGCCATCAGCTCTGCTCCCCTGATTGCTCTTGCAGGTCCCAAAAAATTCGATCTCGACGGCTGAATTTACACAGGCCGTTCTTCGCTTACATGTTGTAGGCGAGAACGGCCCAAGATCGATTTTTAAAATTTCGCTTGCTCATCCCTAATTTCTAGCAATTAATGCATGTAACCCATGCCGGCTTTATAATCATGTTATATTTCAGTACCTTAAACTACTGACATGAGAAATACAATATCATATTGGCAGACATCTGTATTAAATACATTAAACTTAAGTGACCCCATCGGGGGTAAACGTAACACCGAAGGCACTTCCTTGTGGGAAAAATCAGTGCTATACATACCTGATTATTAGACCATTTGGTTAAACTTCACTTATAGACTGAGCTCCATAGACCACTGGTGCAATCTCAGTGTTGTAATGAGAGAAAAGTTGCAGCATCTGCATATCCTTGGTGGGATACTTGGAATTGCTTACCCCTTTTAAAATTAACTTTATAGCATGGGATGCCGTAATTTCAATTTTGGTTTCATTACAGTATTAAAAAATCAATTTTGAGCTAATTAAGTAGGACATTTCTGGGAAAACACTTCCAGTTGCCATATTAGGAGACTCTTTACACAATACCTACATTACATAAACTACAAATACATACACCTATTGAAGGTCATTTAAAAAAACCCTGAATTATTGTTTTTACTTTCTTATATATTTGACTATTTCATTTATTGGCATACTAAGGAATGTTGCCTGAAGTGCCATATTTCTTTATATATTTTCTCTTTGTCAGATTGGTGTTTCACCTTTGCTTTTTTATGATGATCAAACCCCCGATCATGCTGTCAAAGAATCAAGTGGACAAATTCTGCAAGAATCCAAAACACAGGTATGAATCTATGATAGTAACCCTTTATAAGTAAGGTTTTGCACCAGACAGTAGTCTGACTTGTTTCCTGATAAAAACCCAGAGGATCTACCAATACATATAAATTACGGTGAATACCTTAAAGCAGGAAAAATGTGCAATTGTAGCAACCTTTTTAGGTATTTAGGCATTCTAAACTGCTGAGAACCAGGCTGGAGCTTGGCCAGTCACAAGAAAAATGAAAGAACCATTGAAATAGCTCCTAAGTGTGTGATAATTGCCAATATATAATATATATATAATAAAAAAAGAACATTCAGTGTGACATAAAGCATAACACTATGCTGGATCTGTTAGAATAAGTAAATGATGTATTGTTACATATTGAAAACAGGTTTTTGTTAATATATATTTTTTTCATACAGGCAGAAACCTTGTCACAGTCTGAATCACACAGTGATAACGCAGTGGCACAGAACAGTGAAGAATAAAAGGATCATTCACATCTTTTGTATTATATTTCCTCCCTCAGATGTATAATAGTATATTTACAGAAAGTGTAAAGTAATATAATGGTATGTTATGCTGTAGCCTAGTCCAGTGTACTACCAAAGCTAGGACTTGTGGCTAATGCATTAACCATGAACAATATGGTAAAGATACATTGAACATCCATCTAAAACTGGGGCTTTAAATAGTTCAGACTAGTGTTTTTGTTTCTTTCAAGTGGTACCGCTGCAGTTAACCACATCAGGATTTCCCCTAAAAAGGTTAATATTTGAATAAGTGGTATTGCTAGCATTGCTACAATACTTGCAGCATCTGAAAGCAAGTATAAACATTATGTACTTTCCATATAGCCGTTGGGGGAAAAAAACACCTGCCTTTCAAACACGGGTAAAAGCCCGGGCAAGCACTTGCAAACGCTTATTGGTATGTGCCTGGCACCCAGAAGCATGAAATGTTGCATTTTTTTTTGTAACTGCAAATATCGAAAAAAAACGCGTAGCAACCCCCAGCAAGGAGATCCTGCTGGTATGACAGGCATTCCTGACCTGCTCCTGGTGGCTGGCCAGGAACCAGGACTGGCACACTTGGCAGCAGTAAGCAATACTAAACCACTCTCTGCTTACTCCATTTATTCTCTATTGGGTTGCCACAGGTGGAACTCTACATGTAGCGTATGATCTGAGGAAGCAGTTCAGTGGCATGAAGAATTGGAAACTGTATTGTAAGCTCGCTTCTAGTCTGAACATTGCCTTAAAGTCCTTTTAAAAGAGATAAGAAACCAGTATGTGATTTAATCCACTTTCATTTAAAATCTCAACAATCTTTTAATATATTTTCAAATAGCACTATTTCTTGTTAGATATAAGAGGAATGGCCACATAAAATGTTCATTATGTTTTATTATAGCCTTCTCATTAGTTAGAACTTTTACTTCTATATTTAAATATTTACATCAATGGCTAATGATCCCAAAATATATTTTCATACTACTAGCAATAAGAGACGGCATTGTATAATGGGACAAAATGTATAATTTATCTGCATTTGTTTCCACCTAACCTTGCCTAGATTATGCTACATGCTTGCAGATTGCTGCCAGATTTTTTCATCTAATATTATGAAAAGTCTGTATATTGATTTGGTATCCAAATGTGAAAATACTTCTTATTCCTTATACCCAAGATTAGTTGGTCTTTCCTCATTACTGATATGAAACACAGCCAGTCATCTGCATTCAACAGGTACAAATGATCACACTTCACATACAGGGAGATTTTCACACGATGGCACTGAAAATAATTTTGGTATGCATTAAACTGTGTATGGCGGGCTTTGTTCATTCTAAGATCTGAAAAAAATAGCATACAGACTTTACCAAAACCTAAAATGTGACAACAGGTTTAAGTACCAAGTCAGCAAAAGAACAATAGTAGACCTATGGAACAGAATTTACATTTTTGGTTGGAAAGAATTGGCATTGTTATTTGTTATATGTCAAGAGGGTTTAATCCGCAGTCCTGTAACATCTGTTTATATTGATGATGGATTGAAAGGGATTCACTTGCCCACTTCTGGTCAGCCATGCTTAGCTTTGTCAGTAATTGATCCAAACATGACTAGGAGAAAGAGAGAAAAGGTAAAATCAGCTACATGTCAGGTCATCTTTGGTATCGGCCACCCTGACATCTCCATCCTTAACTTCTGAGGCCGGTTTTGGTTTGGCTGGCAATGGCTAACTAGCAGAACAAACTGCAGGAATGCCTTGGATGCTTTTTCTCCAGCATTGTTGCTCTTATCTCACTGAATTGTCCCTATATACAGGTTTCCTGCACAGTATACAAATTATTATTCCCCATTAACCCAAACAACCAGACCCCTCCTATTTTAAACTTAACACATACTTGAATCTGGAGCTCCCCAGATCATGACAGGTGTGTTTAATAATATCAGTATTAGGGTCTGTGTTGCATTCTCATAGACTTATCCCATTAAAGCAAAACAGCCCAAAAACTAGCTCTAAATGTGTTTAAAATTGCAATCATATTCCTTTAAAAATATAAGCTACTCTGCCATGATTGTATATTGTAAAATATGTTAAAATGATTTATAAAACACTTTGCTAAAATATTTCTGTGTGATTTTTGCCTTTACTTCTCCTGTGTTTTATTTTTTTTTTCTTTAAAATAGGGAACATTTTAATTAGAACTAATCAAGTCAACTTTCAAGCAAGACCTCCAGAGTCTTTTAAATGCACATAGAAATTGACTTTCTATCCATTCCAGTATTCTGCCCAGAAGTTTTTTTTAAGTTGGTTGGGAGGAAGCTGTAGCCAGGTGGTGGCCCCTGTACTGTGAACCACCGTTTAAGTAACTACCCATAAACCAGGTGGTTACTGAAATGTTCTGGGTGGTGCACCTTGCTAAAAGGCTGGGGAGAACACTGCATTCCATGTGCTCATAATCTGCATGAATGTAAGATAAACAGTGGGAATGCCACAACAACAGTCACAGAAAATCATTTTATTGTTCAGTCTGATTATAATGCCAATAGTGCTCTTTACTATATGCTTCACAGAAGTGGGATAGTCTGTTCCCCAAAATATATCATCCTGTACCAGTCTAGCACAGCGGTCGCCAATTGGTGGTCCGCAGCTCTGGCCAGGATGTGCTGAGTCTGGTCAGGACACAATGTTCGAAACGCAGGCTGAGGACGGTGGGCAGGTTATGTCCCTGGATAAAACCTGCCTACTTTCCCACCGCGGGCTCAGACCTGCAATGGGAGAGTGGGTGGGTTCTGGCATCATGATCCCGTTATATTTCCTTTCAGTGACACCCGGCTCCTCGCACATGCGCGATTCGGGAGGCGGTAAACTTAGTGGTTCATGGGTCTGAAAAGGTTTGCGACCACTGGTCTAGCATGATCTATGCTGTGGTGCTCCCACTTTCTGACATAAACTTCTCTCAAAACTCATTTTGGGGTCACTGTTTTATATGCGAGCAGCAGACTCGCCAAAGCTAATCGGATTGATTGACTGAACAAGTCACTTGTGTTTTCAGATAAAAACAAGTAATCTATCACCCCTATATATGTAGAGACATGTATGGATGTGTTCAGACTTATTATCCACTTGCACAGTGCCCTTGTTGTCTGAATGAATACAAAGTTGGGATGTCAGGGCTAAACCAGCATTTCATATGTAATAAAAAGATATACCCCCGGAAAAAAAAAGGTCCCAACTCATAACATAATAGTACAAAATTTCTGTTGTGCTTTTACTTGCTCCTACTAAATATCTTTCTCTATGTTTTAGTAATATAAAAATTGTTACTTACATGCAGTATAGTCCCATATTCTGCCTCCATATTTTGCACTTCTTTCTTCAGTTCTGTAATTTCATCTTCTTTTTTTTGAGCCATGTGCTCAGATTCCTCCTTAAGGGTTTGCAGAGCTTCTTGGCTTATGGCTGTTCACAATTAAGATGAAAAAAGTATTTTAAATGGCACAACTTTTTGTTGGTGTTCTCAGAAAAAATGGCAAACACAATACAAAAGCCTATACAATGCCTTTAAATCCTATATTTGTGTTATTTATAGCAGCATCAACGCACAATATCTGTTCATATGCTCATGAGTTTAACATGGGGAATTATTTGTCACATACACAGTTGTAGTTTTAATTTGGCCACCTGGTCCTCCAGAGCCTGTATACGTGATGAGCTCTGCTGTTCCAAATCTTGATGCTGACGAGTCATTTCTGATGTATGAAAGAAAGAAATGAGAAGAAAAGACATTCTTTACCACAGCAACAAATACATATATTTGGTATGTGTGACCTATTTATTCACAAGTTATGTAAAACAAATCTCTGTGGGACCTCCAAGGGTTACATATACAGTGTAGACCACTTGTTATAGTACTGGTGAATAATAAAGAATAAAGCATAACATTTTATTTAATCTGATTACAGATGATGGGATGGAGAAATACTAATACTTTTTAGTAGGGCCCCACCAGCTTCATATCACACTTCAGGCTGCTGAGTGTAAATGGTTATGATGGCACTTCTCCCATACCACAGCTCCTAATCAGAAAATGTCTGCTGCTCATTTACCAATATTATTAATATTTTATTCTGCTTAGATCAATGGCTCCGCGATTTCATTTCAGTCTTTCAAATTTAGAAGACTACAAAGAAGCTTAGAATATAATTGTGCTCATTGGTTGGTAAAATATATTCTTGGCTACAGTTCAGTCCGTGCTAACTGTGTAATACAAAATCTGATTTTCGTGTAGCATTTGATTTCACAAAAAGCACATATATTTGATGTGTACTTACCGCTATAGATTGCTTGTTTTGTATCTCTTTCCTCCTGTATATCATCTAACAGTTCATGGAGTTTTCCACGCATTTCCTTTTTTTGGTGTTGTGCCTGGCGCATTATTTGCCTTTGCAAAGCTATAAAGAGATTTCATTTTACATTTCACTTTAATTTTTTGGTAAAATCTTAGTTTAGTCATTTCTCTCATCTCAAATTCTCTATATACTGCTTGATCGTTACCCACTGCTTCCAAAATGGCAGGTACCAGGCATTTCATGGGTATGCTGTAGAACCTACTAAATAATATTAAATATAATGCTCTTCTATAATTATAATATATCAGAAACAAATGTAACCCATTATATATTACTTACCAAGGTGATCCTGCAAGACGTTTACCTCTAGGGTGGCTTTTTTGTAATTATCTTCTATCACACCTATCAAACAGGAAGTCACTTTTATTACCAATATGAATACAAATAAATAAATGTAATTATCTACACTCCATACAATGTTCTGTGAAGATCTAACCTAAAGAGATAAATATGCACCTAAGATATAAATGTAAATATTTCAATTAGATATTTTTTATTATAAATTACATGTTTTGTTCAGTTCTATATTTTTAGTCACTTGTTTCCAAGCTCTTCAGTCCACAGCCATTTATCAGAGAGAGAGATGAATGCAGTGAGTAGCACTGTATCCTAGATAACCTGTATTGTACCGAGTACAGGTAAAGGATTTTTATTTTTATTCACGTTCTTATCACTTTTTATTTCCTTAAATGGTTAATATTCTTGTGTACGATAATGCCAAATTTGTAATGCAGATCCATGCTTGGTGCAGATTTAGGAACTAATCTGGGAACTGGCAGGATCATTCAGTATTTTCAAGGAAAAGCAAGAAAATAGAACATAAAATTTTTTAAAGACGATATAAATACACAAAAAGCAACACAGAATTTTGGTTTTGGGTCGACAACTAAGGGAGTTTGGGATGCTTAAGGCAAATGCTGCAAATCATCCTGCTGATTTGTTACAATATCAAAAGATACATATTGTTTCAAATGGATTTACAATGGCTCTACTAAGTCATACATATTTAGAATGTAGTCTATTAAAATATCAAAATAATAATAAAACAGAAAGTATTTCCAGTGCAGTGTGACAGTACCTGACTCTTTCTGCTTCTTCATTTTCTTCTTACTCTGAAGCTTCCCTTTCAGTTTGGGAGGCATTTCTATAAAATAAGTACATGATCAATATCACCAGATCTTTAGGTGCATAATGTATCTTGTACTGTATAAAATAGGAGTACAAAATACTAAACTATCCAAACATTGTAATTAAAAAGAGCCCATATCCAGAATGCAAGAAGATTGTAAGTAAGGTTGTTCCATTCCATAATGTAAAATATAAATACCTGCTGATGTAAGTCTATAAACACAACATTACAGTTTTACTTGTACTAGCTGAAAATAATGTTGGGTGAAAAGATGCCATACCTGGCATGGAGGTCTGGGGAGGTAGAAATGCTTACCTTTTAAATATAATAAATTGCATTATAGCATAACTCTAGCTAAAATCATTAGGAAAAAAATGTGCTGCTAGAGGTCCTCTCTGCAATTGGCAGCATCAATTATTACATTTGCTCTGAGCCCTCCTGAACATACCCTAGCATGTGACTGGAAAGTGAATGTAGAAATAGCGCAGTGATGTGCTTATTTTTCTTTTCCTGTAAGAATTCTTCTTGTAAGGAGTCAAAATGATTTTCATTTTTGCCTCTTATTTTTACACTCCAGCTCATAGTAACCACAAAAGACTGATACCAGATCAAATTTATCTGTTTACATTATTTGCATTTATTGATTACAGATCTGCATTTATTTGCACACTTTTTTAAATACCTGGTGTTCAGCTTTTAAATCACTTTTATTTTTGAACTGATTGTAGATTTTGTAGCACACATTCACATAAGTTGCTGGAATTGTAATATTCAATCGTGGAATGCAGTAGAGGGATACATTTCATGCTTCACAATTCCCAAACCCCAATCTTTAGTGGATGTTTATTGCCTTCCTCTGAATACCTGGAAATGTTTGGTTCTTCAGTAGTAGCAAGCTCGGTCCAAAAACTCTTTGATAGAAGCCAGGACTTTTACTCTAAAAGCAGAACTAAAGTTCCATTTTTACAAATGCTTGATCAAGCAGGTCATTATTGTAGAAAGGGACAGGTGGTAACCCTTCTGCAAAATTCTGTCTCAGAGTTTCTGGCGATTAAGCTGAGCTGCGCATGTGCAACATCAGCTTTGGTTGCCATGAATCCAGGCAATCCCAGCTGAACCACTGCACAAAATCTGCAGTAATTAGCTGGAATACCAACAGTCTGAATGTAGAGAGAACCTGAAGAATGATGAAAATGCAAACAAATGTTTAGGCCGGGTACAGCTCTGGTGACTATGCAAATACATTAATTAGGACACTCCATAAGGCCAACGGGGAGAGTCCCTACAATTCCATTACAAACTTTCCTAAAATAACTTGCCGAGAAAGTCTTGTCATAGCTGGAATTGTTAAGAGGCACAATTGTTTAGGGAAGAAAACTAAAGCATGGTGGTCCTATGCAGAGTCCATATTTGGTTGAGCTCTTCTTGTGAATGAAAGATATGCTTACATTGAACGCTGACTATCCAAATGTGTACTTCTGACTTTTTAATGAATCAAAACGAAAAGTAGGAGATCACTGCTAATGCAACAACAAATGTACAATGGATGGTTTTAAGAGAGCACCAGTTATTGTCACCGGTACGTCTCATAAAACATTACAAAAACAGCATCTACCGTATTTCAGGGGCTCACCAATTCCTCTTCATCAGGGTCTATAATTGAAAGACATGGACTATAATAATTTATGTTGAACCGTAGAATTATAAGGATCTGAGGAGTGAAGGTTGTATTCTGTCTATATGGCTGCAAGTCCATTGATTTAACATATATAATGTACTCTGTCGCTAGCCATTATAAGCCCTGATGAAGGGGTTGTTTTTTATGACACTATATGGCAAATACAGATAACAACAGTACATAAAATGTCCTAATCTATTGTGGCCCTCTCATCCCTCAAACAATCCATTTTAAATGTAGTACGTTTAAATTAGAGAAAGATTTTTGGCATGCATATACAATTTACTGATAACAAACACTTATCAGAAGTGATAGGTTACAAACATACTTAAAAAAAAATAAATCAATTGGGCAAATATTGGCACTAGAGAGATATTGCTAAAACCTCAGAAGGAATATAGCAAGTTTCACTATTAGCAGTAATTCCGGTAAATTATCGCTATCATCTTGGTAAATCCAATGCGTTTTGCCAACAAATTGGCTTCCTCAGGGGAAATGTTAGATTTAAGCTAAATACTGTAGTGGTAAACAAATTTTATTGAGAACTGGCTCTCATATTAAATAAGGAAAATGTTTGACTATTTGATTTGCATGGGACTCAGCACCTCCTCTACACCATCTCTAGAAAATGATAATAAATACACACATCCTTTAAAAATGGCATAGGGCATGGGACAGAAAATAGGGCATGGGACAGGGGCATAGGGCATGGGACAGCTTGTTATCCATAAAGCTAAAACTGTACCAATCCTTTACTAACTCTACACTATTTCCCTCATTTGTGCTTTTATTTATTTCTGTTTTAAATTTATCAAGCAATGATTCATTAACTCCTTAAGAAAACCCTTCTGCGCTCAATATGTTCACTCATTGCAACCCAAGTTTGATGAACAAGTGTGCAGCATATAAGAGTTTTAACAAATCACCATTAGCATATTTGGCCTTTATCCCCATTATTATTCTTGAGAACATAGATAGGGAATATACAGTGAATCCAGTCTAAATTAAAATATGAATATTGAGAAAAATGATATGGTATATTTTATACTTTTTTGTATAGTGTACACATTGGAATTCTGTTTTCCAGTTGTTAGACACTTGATAATGCTGCTTATACAATGGGAATTTAAAAATTGTACAAAATTGTACAACTATGTGTTTGATTTTTTACACTTTTAACACACATCCCCACCAACTTTTTGACATCCTGGGCTTCAAATGAATAAACATATCTCTTGTCTCTTTGAAAAGAAATGAATAAATAAAGCAGTAAAGACCAGAAAAATATAAAATCTTTAAAGTTGGGGAAGTAATTGGAAAGGCTACCCAATGCTTCATAAGAGGAACATCCATGCTTTATACAGTTAAAGTTCATATTATTAATAACAACAACTCACCACAAGTATAGCTGTTGCTTAGGAAGAAGTAAAAGGATAATGAGAGAATGCACACCTATTTCAGGAATGCATTATACGACTCCACGCCTCTCAAAGGCTGACCAGTACAGAAGAAGCTTCATGGATTCATTGCTAGGATTCTGCTATGGAAACCAAGAAAGCCTAACACTATGGTAGAGGCTGTAATTCAGCCAGCTCTATACAGAGAATGCTTGAATGGAGTGGAATAGGGGGAGTTCGCTGCAGATAATATAATTTAGCCAACTGGGTCCAGACAAGGCTAGTTGACAGAGGGAGAACTATATTATTTCTATTATACTGTGCCATCATATTATGCATGTACAAAGTCTATAGTTGTGTCACTAACTGTCCCTCAAAGCAGCTCACAATCTAATGTCTCTACTATAGTCATATGTCATTAATGTAGTCTAAGGTCAATTTAGGGGGAAGCTAATTAACTTAACTGCATGTTTTTTTGGGGGGATGTGGGAGGAAACTAGAGTACCCCGAGGAAGCCCACGCAGACACAGGGAGAACCTGCAAACTCCACGCAGATAGTGTCCTGGCTGGGATTTGAACCTAGGACCTAGCGCTGCAAAGGCTGGAGTGCTAACCCCTGAGCCACCATGCTACCCACACAAAACTGTACAATTTAAGTTATTACAATTTAAGATATTAAGTTATTTTACAAAATACTTTATTTTATCAAAAAGAAAATATCATGGACCTAAAAATACATCACTTTACCCATTTGTAACCTTCTTTGCAATCTGTTTCAATATACAAGGCAATTATATTTATTTAGGCAAAATTTATCCCGTAAACTACTCATTTCTATGATATTCTGTACAGAGCAGACCAGAATGGAGTGGGTGGGAGGAGGACAGCACTTTGTCTTCTTTACTCCACCACATTTTACGCAGCCTCCCTCCAATAACCCCATTCTAGCTTATTCTGTAAAGAGCAGGCTAGATTGGAGTGGATATGCCTACAAATCTATCCAGTGTTTGATTTGGAATTCATCATGGAAAAGAAGAAGGGTCTGCATGCTAAAGTAGCAGAATAGCTGGATACCATCGGGAAATACACTCAGAGCTGTGAATGAGCAGCTTGAGAAGTACTGTAAATGCTATTAGAAACAGGCAGGTAAGAATCCCTTGTTGTAGAAGTTATTTCATTTGTTTCTGCAAGAGAAAGCCTACTTGTTTCCAAATTTTTGCTTTAAACATTTTGCATAATCATCTCTTGCACTGAATATTTCTCATTTTCCCCAAGAGGAAGGAAATCATTACATTTACTTACCTGTTCCATTGCTACCCCAGGAGTTCCTCTTATATGCAAAAGAAACAGCAAAAGCAATTTCAATTAAAAAGCAGCACAGCTTAGGACACAGACACAAATCAGGCTACCTTCCACTTATGTCTTACTTGCAGGTCTCCGACAGGGCCACCAGTTCACATTTCTGGGAAGCAACAAGTGACAAAATTGCATGGCATATAAAAGATTTATTACTGAAAATTAGAGATTTTTACTCTAACACATGTATCATTAGGAAGTAGTCAGGGCCAAAGGAATTTATGTCTGGCTGAAAATAATAAATCTGTCACAGAATGGACTTAAAATAAAACTCTCCAAGACTGGAGAAGATACGGAGTTTCATGTGTGAACCTGCATGCTCCAGCAAACCTGGATGGGATCTGGTCCAGGAATGAAGACAATTGCCAAATATTAGCAAATGATTTTAAGGAAATCCATTCAGCTTTAATGGATCACCTAGACAAAACTCTATGCCTGAGCAGTGGGAGCCAATTGTCTGACAGCCCTACTGTGCAGGCTTGGAATTCAAATCCCGTACATGTGCAGTAGGATCTGATTATCTGACAGGGGAATCAAATTCCCCCATCGTCACACATCCTACAAACATCACACTTCCCCACATCCATCACACCCTCTCCCATGCCAATCCAGTATCAATGCCACCTACCTACATGACACCCCCAATATACATAACCCCCCCACATGTGCAGTAGGACCTGTTTTCTTACATCGCTACATCAAACATCCCAAAGACATCACACTCCCCCCACATACATTACACATCCTATATACATCACCCTCCTATTGTTGACTGAGACTACACAGAGGGCTGGTTTATTTAAAGCTCTCCAAGGCTTGGGAGGATACACTTTCATCAGTGAAGCTGGGTGATCCAGCAAACCTGAACAGAACATCTCATACTCCTCTTTCACAAAATTCTCTGAGATCCATAATGTACAAGAACCAGAAGTATATCCATACAGACAACTCCAGAGCCAAGAGTCTAAATTTTGTGATTTCTGTTGCTTTTGCTTTAACCTCCCTGGCGGTAATACCGAGTGTGGCTCTGAGTGAAATATCCATACCAAAAGCAGTAACTCAAGCCACACTCAGGGTTAAATTGCCAGGGAGTTTCAGGTCTTACCTGGTCGCCACGCTCCCACGGCGTCCTCCAGCGATGCCCGGCATCTGCCTCCCCTATCAATGCCAGCAGGTATGTGATCATTGTGACGCAAGGCCAAGGGGAAGCCGATGCCGGCCAGGCAGTGTAAGCGTGCGCTTGGAGGCGGGACCGGACGGGAAATTTAAAATTACAAGTATTTTTAAATGTACCGTTTTGACATTTAAAAATACTTTTTCAGAATGCCATGGAGGTTAAATAAAACTGATCCCCTGTGAGGGAGAACCTTGGATTTTCTTTTTTCTGGAGTTTTTGTAAATTAAAGTGGGTGTAGCGCTCTAAAATTGAACTGGAGCCTGAAACACCTCTTTGCAGCAAGTGCATTTGGTGATAATCTCCTACAGTATGTGTATATTATACATAAATTAAAGGATTGGCATAAAAGGATCTTAATAAAATGGTTTGATTGAGGGCATTTATAGTCTCTACTAAAAATTTACATACAAGTACATAAGTGTCGTTAATACTTTTTTTGCACACAAGAATGTATTTGTGTTTTTTCTGTATTTTTGTATTAGCATTGTATTGGATGTTTACCATATAAATATATAAATCATGTGTTATTACTGGCAGAGTCCTTGGCTAAAAATGAAACTCACTGGGGAGAAATGATTCTGCTTCCCATTTTGTGACACATTTTTAGCCAAAAGATTACAAGCCTGCCCACCATGGTAGCAGTCAAGGGCAGGTTCTACATTAAACACCCAGCTACCCTACTCGATAGTAAACATCGTTCTTCTAATGATGGATGCCTGTTTCTATTAGACTTCATCTAATACATGTCAGTGTATGATTACCAGTTCATGCGTGCCATTTATTGTATGAAAGTTATTGGCCAATTTTGATAAATCCTTGTCCAAAACAACACCTGGCACCAGGTTACACTTAAAAATGTTTGCCTTTCACTCAATACTGTAATAATAATATATATTGCTGTACAAAACAGTGAGGATAAAAGATGGACATATCTTACCATCGTGCGGAGAGTCATGACTCAGCAGGGTAGAGTCAGAGTTCTGGAGAATTTAACACTCCCTGAAGTGTCAGATTCTTAATAACGCTGCAGTGCTCCAAACTAAGAATTAAAAAAATACAGGTATGTATCCTAAATACAGTTTACTAAATAGGGTAAAATATTATAAATGTAACCTGGTGACAGAATGTCTGTAGGAGGAAAAAATGTTGGGTAATTTAAGACCTTCCTGGGTATGGGGTAGCTGATGGTATGAGAAGTTCTAGGTTCTCCTGTTCTCCTGCATGCAGCAGCTGAAGATTCTACACAGATGTCTAAATCTTCCTTGTTTTTTAATTCTTGAATGTTATGGGTTCGTGTATAAAAACTTCAATATAGTTTTGGAATAAGCTGGCATTATCCACTTATTACTTATTTATTTACATTATTCATTTAGAAATTCTTCATCTGCTCTGTGGTTTATAGGGTTGCAATGGACTTTAAATCACTTACATTGTTTATAGAATCTATTTCCACTGTCCTGGATATGTTCTTGCACTAATAAGGTCACCCATTCAGTTCTTTTTTTGCCCCAAAGAAAATAATCCTGTTTATTATTAATAATAATAATTATATTAATAATTGCAATAATAAAAGAAAATCACAAGACATACAAAGAAAACTAACTAAACTACTCTATTTTATTGTAAAATGAATACCCTCTATGGGGTTTTTCATTGAGATACCTGTAGAAGGTTTTATAACATTTACTTTATTGATTGATGTGCTTTTTGGTAATTGGCCATTAGGTGGCAGAATAGGCCCAAGTTTAAATAGGGATTCAAGTGCATCTGAATGAAAAAACATATGGGAGAGCCTGGATGACCCAGGAAGCTTGGAATGGATCTGGTACAGGATTGAAAACATTGCCAACTGATAGCAAATTATTTTTTAAAAATTAATTCCAGGCTTGTTGGATGACCCAGGTTGTCTTATGGTAGTCCATCTTCTCTAAGTTGGAGAGCTTTAAACAAATCAGGCCCAGAGTAGAAAAAAATACTGGGAAGCACAACTGGAATACAGAACAAGAAAAGAAGATCTATGCAACATCCATGCATACAAATTAACAGACATAATAATGCCGAATGTTCCATTTATAAATACCCAAGATGAAGCCAGTAGGCGAAGCCAGTCGGGCAAAAAAAAAGACACTTGGCTCTTCTTCTTTAAGAGGCTGATTTAGTAGGAGATTATATGTATAGCACTTTGGTCATTAAATCCCAGTTTTGAATGGGGTAGACCTTGCACCATTGTTTCTGTTAGGGATGCGCCCCCTGGCAGGTGATGCGGAGTTACCTAGGGTGTGGAGTCTAAGTGTCTTCCGGTCTTCACCAGAGCACTCACAAGGAATAATGGGCCAGTGACACTAATGGCCACCGGACTACTTTGCAGCTGGGAGAACACCAGGGGTGAGCGGTACAGAGGGCTCCAGTGTAGGGACAGTGCAGATCAGGTACTTTGTTAGATGACAGCAGGAGGTACAGTCCAGGCGGACTGATAGACAGAGCAGGTGACAGGCAATCGGAGTCCAAGTACAAGCACAGGTCAGGGCAGGCAGCAGACAAGCGTAATCCAGCTACGTGCACAGGCCAGGAATCCAAAAGGGCACGAAATGGAAGAGTGTGACTAAACAACTCACAAGTAACAAGGCTGAGGATCCAGCCTGGACTCAGAGAGGTGTAAATACAGCTAGCAGCCAATATCAGGACAAGGTTGGGGCCAGGAACTACTCTGCTCATAGGCTGCTCGCATTTCCCCAAATCCCCTTCACCTGAGAACAGCTTTAGAGAAAGTGCAGGGGATGCTAAAACAAAAGGCACAACTTTGCACAGCTAAATGGAAGCTGAGGATGCTCCAGGCTGCTGAACAGATAATCTGCGGGTAGAGTGGTAAAAGTTTCCCTGCGTGGAACCTTCTATATTGTTATGCGACTTACCAAGCATTTACTATATGTATATATGTATGATTATAAAACATATTATACCTGCCAAAAAAACTCTTACTTTCTCATTATTTTGAAACACAATAAGAACAGACATAGAGAATTACCTATTTTTTGCCGTATAAGACGCACTTTTTCTTCCCCAAAACTGGGGGGGAAAAGTTAGTGCGTCCTATACGACAAATGTGTTATAAAATAATTAAAATAATATACTCACCCGATACCCGATCCTGCATGTGTCTCTGGCTGCATGCAGCGTGTCTCTTCTCTCCTCTGCCAGCATTGTGTCTTCTCCTGTCTGTAAAGCAGAGCGAAAGAAGCTGGCACAGCGCCACCTGCTGTTCCCTGTCCTAACTGCCGTACAGTGGAAAAAAAGCACAGAGTGATCAGAAGGGGAATTTGAATGACACAGAGTGATCAGAAAGGGAATTTGAAAGGCACAGATTGATCAGAAAGGGAATTTGAATGGCACATGAGTGATCAGAAGGGGAATACGGTATGAACGGCACATGAGTGATCAGAAGGGGAATAATCTTTCAGAATCTTTTTTTTTCTAGATTTTCCTCCTTTAAAATTGGGTGCGTCTTATATTCTGGAGCGTCTTATACGGCGAAAAATACGGTACACCCAATATACAGAACAGAAAATGTGGCATTGTGTAATATCCATGCATACAGAATAAGAACATTTAATAAGCATTATACTCAGTGTAAAAGACACAAGAAGTGGTATTGAGCTGTGTCCATGCATGCAGAATACTGAAAAATGCTGAGCATTATATCAGTCATATTGAACAAAAGAATTGGTATTGTGCAATGCCCATGCATATAGAATGATAACATATACTGAGAACTACACCTGGCATACAGAACAGGAGAAGTAGTACTATGTAGTGTCCCCATACACAGAATAAGAACAGATACTGATGATTACAACCTGCATAGAAAACAAGTACTAGTACTGTTCAACATGTATACCTACAGAATTTAAAATTGGAGAAGTAGTGCTGTGCAGTGTCAAACAGAAGAGGAACAGATGACACTTACACTGAGCATACAGAACAAGAGAAGTATCCCTGTGTACTGACTATACATACAAACTAACAAATGATGATAATTATGTCCAGCATACAGAACAAGGAATGCCGCTGTGCTCATACAGAAAAATAGATTCTGATAATTACAGCATACCTAAAGAATAATACTATACATTTTTTCCTAATGTAGCATTGGAAATGAAATACATTACTTTGCAGTTGTATCTTAAAGTTTGGAATTTACATGACAGATTTGTGGTCAGTAATTGGAGAACATAATGCTGCTTGACTTTGTTTGCTGCGGCCCTGATTCTGTGTTCCCACTTGCTTTTATTTCTGTGGGGAGAAAGAGCAAAGCAGCAAGGTTGGGGTAACAAGAATATAGTTTGCAGTGCTCCTGTGATAGTTTATAATGCACAAAGTGCCTGTAGGCAGATTCCAAAATCTTCAGAATCTTATTTGCAAATTAAATCTTAACAAGGCTGAGATTGTGCATAGAAATTCCTTATTAAACAGCAGAAGTTACCTGCCTGTTTGTCCTGGTAATGGAGAAGGCCAAAACAGACGTTTGCCTAGTTTCTGTATTATTATTCACTTTGAGTGCTAAATTAGGAACTGGCTGTGCTAATCACTTGTTTATGTTAGGCCGAAGTAGCTCTGTGGCTGCAGATGGCAATAACATGATAACAACAAGCACCGTCTACAATTCTTTTACTGTTTTGGAATAAATCAATTAAAATGATATGTAAATAAATGTGACAAAAGGAAATGAGAAACTTTATAAAGTGTTCAAGTTTAAAATGACTATTACACTGTTTACCAAAAAAGTGGTGGACATGCAAAAAGTGCAAAATTCCTGCAATTGATTTTACTATTTGTATCCAGTATTTATATAGCGCCGACATATTACGCAGCGCTAAATCATTTTACTAGCTGTCCCTCAAAGGAGCTCGCATTCTAATGTCTCTACCAGAGTCATATGTCATTATGACAGTGTAAGCTCAATTTGGGGGGAAGCTAATTAACCTAACTGCATGTTTTTGGGATGTGGGAGGAAACCGGAGTACATGGAGAAAACCCACACAGACATGGGGAGAACCTGCAAACTTCATGCAGATAATGTCCTGGTCGAGATTCAAACCTGGGACCCAGTGCTGCAAAGGCCAGAGTGCTAACCTCTGTGTCACCATGATAGTTTTAATGTATTCCTCTTGAACCCCAAACTGTTCAGATTAGGCAAAGCTCCTGCTTACCTCCTATCATCTCCTCATACTATTAATTTTTGGTCTGCCTCAATGGTAAAAGTAAAGGGCTAAAAATGGGTTGGGACATGTAAAATTCACACTATTGGCATATAAATTGTTCCTGCTACCATAAGTCAACTATCTTGTATGGGCCATTACCCCAATCCAGTTACCTGGCTAGTCTTGAAAGCATATTTATAAAAAAAAGTGGTGATAATAGATTGACTTTGTTTTGTTATTCTTGAAGTGTTAATTAGATCTGATCTCCACTTTATGCATATGCTGGCACTAGTAAAAAAGCTGGTGAACAGTAAAATTACCAATTCATTTGGCTAAAAAAAAAAAAAAAAAAAAGTAACTTTGACGGTGATTCATCCTGATTGTCTCTTTTACAAACTTGCCTCCTAATATAAAAGACAAAGTCACCAGCACTCCAAAGCAAAATCCTTGCTTTATTGTAAAAGCACTGTCACAACATATTAAAAAAAAACAACGTATTAAGACCAGGGACCCTTCCTCAAAGCAACATAATGACAGAGTGATATTAGAGTATCAATTGACCTTAAACAGAGTAAAGAGTTGGATCCCAATAAGCCAGTTGCACTACATATTGTACAGCATGACCATCAAATTCTTTACGTAAGAGCTATGATTATAGAAAATGTGGCTAGACAGCATGAGGTGGGGACTGGGATTAATTTATTGCTCGGAAGGGAGGCCTTTTGTATATACACTCCAAACACTGTGACACCCAGGGGCCTCTGTAGGAGGATGATGATGATTGTTTGTTTATTTTGTTGCATTTATTTAATATTTACATGATTTAGGGCACTATGTTTCCTTTAAGAAGGAACCCTCCATGGCCCCGAAACGTTGGGTTTTCAAACATGTTGTGGCAGGGGTTTACAATAAATTCTGTACTCTGAAATGTTGGTGACTTTGTCTTCTGTTTTCATAACTTCTATAAAATGCCATCTGTGGTTGTCAATTCAAGCTCCCTTCCTCCTTTAAAAGGTCTGTTCGCTGTAAGTGAGTGCATTCCTATCATGGACATACCTTGGCCTCCTAATATCACACTACCAAGATCAAACTTTAGAACCAGACAAGTCATGCCAAAGCTGGATGTGGGGAAGTTAAAAGAGACATCTGGTCCACCCTGTGATACTTGTAACAATGGATTACAGCGAGAGGGGACTACAATGGCATGTACAATGTGTAGCATGGCACTAGGCCACTATGTCATTCGCTAGGGCAATGCAGTAAGTACATTCCAATGCCAACTTCACCAGCTGACATACCTTCCTTTTACTCACCTTCCCACTTTATTCAGCCAACAGTGACCAAAAAAGCTAAAGATAGGTAAGGATGGGAGAAAGGTCAGCTGGTGTGGGCTCCCAGTAAATCTATTTACCGTATTTATTCGAGTATAACGCGCAAAATTTTATACCAAAAAAAGAAATCAAAGTTTGGGTGCGCGTTATAAACGAGGGCTGGGGTGGCAGTGGCAGCCGGTCCATTGAGGGCGTACGCGAATTGTGAGTTTGCACTGCGCCTTTTCCGGGCTGCAGCCGCTCACTGTACGCGACGCGGTGACGTTTTTTTTTCCTTCGCCCTCGCGTACTCCCTCAATGGACCGGCCGCCACTGCCACCCCAGCCCTGCCACCCCCGAATTGGGTTTGCCGCTTAATTTCCTCACCCACACGTTACGGTAAGCATTGCTTTTGTATCCCGTTAATTCAGTGTTTTGGCCGCACATGGCCGCACGTGTTCAATAATATTTTTTGTCAATTAAAATGCTTGGTGTAAACAAAATTTTATACCGATGTTTATTCGAAAATTAGGGGTGCGCGTTATACATGAGTGCGCGTTATACTCGAATAAATACGGTATTGATTTTCCTTGCAGGGGGGCTTTAAGCTTTGCATATATACAGTATAAAATTATAACGTATATATTTATATTATACATATACACATATGTACACACATAAATATTTGGAACAGTGAGTCTGATTTTTCAAAGTTTTCCAAGACTGAAGAAGATATCTATCATGGAAAAACCTGGGTGGTCCAGCAAACCTGGAATGGATCTGGTCCAGAATTGAAAACATTTCCCAACAAATAGAAAATGACTTTAAATTAGATTCTAGGTTTGCTGGATTACCCAGGTTTTCCCATGATAGGCTATCTTCTCCAGCCTTGGGGAGCTTAACTAAATCAGGGCCCATTCTTTCTCTGATTTTTTCCAAGTTTGTAAAATTGTCATCGTATTAGGAAACAAAAAAAATCCTTAACAGAATAAAATTTTGACTGTACATACATTTTTTTTATAGTTTTATGCTTTACCTCTGAGTTGATTGTAATACCCTTGTTGTAACGTCATAACATCCTGCTTAAATAAAACTCGTGTTTAAACTTAATTTAGAGTGCTTGAGGTGGATTTCTTGGCATTACAGGGAGGGTCACTCACCTGACTCGGATTAGATTGTCTGGCACATTTTTTAGCAGGCCCCCTTCTCTGCTTTGGCACTGTGCTTCAAGCTTACAAAGTTTCACATCAAGAAACAGAAACACTTGGAATCACAACAGGTACGTAACACTTATGCTGCACTGTGTAAAATATGTTTATTGTTATATGAACATGTTACACTATTTTATGGTAATTCTGTGTAACTGTACACTGTATAAGTGACACTTTAGTATGTTCAACTTTTTTGTGTTTCTTTGTATGAATTCTGTTTTGCTCAGTTGCACCATGTGACTACATAAACTTACAAAACAATGTATTATGTGAAAAAACTTACTTTCAATTATGTAAAAATACCTACATTTATCTATGCGTTAAAACTGAGTGCAGAAAGCTGTAGATATATTTATTGTATGACGCATTTGTTTTTTTTTTGATGATTATATTCTTGTAAGGCACAGAATGACTCTTCTTAAACATGGATCATGTATAAATAAAGAAACAATGCCACAACATTAAGAAAGGCAAGAAAAAGTATTAATAAGTTATATATTTTACATGCTTACTTGCATGTATGTGCAGTTTCCTATTTAAAAACATATTTTTCACTTGCAATCACTCTAACTGATATGTCTAATTTTCTAGCTACTTTAAACACAGCTACCTCTCCTTTTTAATGTCATATCATTCTCCTCTTCAAGGTAATTATAATTACTGTCTATGTTAGCTAAGGTCTTCTCATTGACATCAGTAAGGTAGAAGAGCTCAGCGGCAGTCCCAGGGACCCAGCTGTGCTTGTTCTTGATAGAACCAGTGAACACAGGGAAGTTGGAGGACTCCTTAAAAAATGGTAGTTGAAACTTCAAGGTTTGTTTTACGAAATATTGGAAGTGTCGTACGTTTTCTACGTATGTGCCATTTCTTATACAGGAACAGAAGAGGTATCTTAGAGCAGCGGTTGCCAACCGGTGGTCTGTGAGAAAATTTTGGGCTGTGGTTGGCGCACCCCCAACCCTAGTGGTCCATGGAACTGAAAAAGTTGGTGACCACTGTCTTAAGAGAGCTAAATGCAAGCTAAAGTCAGTTTATCTCAGAGTATCTCAGGACCCCATAACGTCCCATTATTATTGTAAATGATTTAGATCAGTGTTTTTCAACCGCTGTTCCGCGGCACACTAGTGTGCCTTGAGAGATCTTCGGGTGTACCGTGGGAAATTATCCAATTTCAGTTAATTGGTCCCAAAATGATTTATTTACTGCAAAAAATTTGTCTTCATTTGTCTATACCAGCGATGTATAGTGATAGGCAGAACCAAAAAAAAACTCTTCCACTAGATGGCAGCAGGTAGCTAATTTACGTGTCTGACTTTTTGGTGGTGTTCCGTGGGATTTTTCTAATTGTAAAATATGTGCCGCGACTAAGAAAGGTTGGGAAACACTGATTTAGATGATGATGTACAAAAGAGGCAAAATGGTCTAACCAGTCCTCGAACATAACTCTCTTTTCTTCTAGGTGCTCATAGTTATACCACTTACTTAAAAACAATTATCACATCTAAAGTGACATTAGGCTAATCTTCCAAATAGCTGGGTGTGATGTCACCTTCCACAGATCATCATCATTTATATTTCTTCCATCAAACAAAACATAATTATTTATTCCCCAAATCTTCATTTTACATTTCCCCAAAATTATCAGTTATACCACCTCATCATCAAAAATCTCATTTTGCATCACCAAAACATATATATTTTTTATGCTTATCTTGTAAACAACTATACTTACACTAGCTATCGTTTTAGGGTCTCTGTTATCCTCTGAAGAAGCCCACATGGGCGAAACATGTCGGGAAGGGACCCAACTACTCTGTCTCTTTGATTCCTGATACACGTTTGTAAAAACTTTGTTGAAGGATACAGTGTATTAACTCTGTTATTCCTATTTTTTTGTTTTTTTAAATTCCTATATATTTAATAAAAGTGATTTTTTAATTTCATACAATACCTAAAAGTTTTTCTGTCCCGCATGTAGCCTACTGTTCTGTCCTTACATTTTCTCATACTTTGTCCCTACTCGGACATTAAGGGGTTAGGCACATTAACCAAATTGAATGGTTTATATCAACTTACATTATTATTAGGAGGTTGACGACACGTATTTGTTCCCAATCTAATCACCAAAACTTTATCATTCATCAAATGTAACCTCATTCTGCATCACACAAAACATTAACATTGATTAGACAAATTATTCTAACAAAACACAAGTTCTACCCTGCTTAGTTATGCTTGAGGTTTAAGGACACTAATGAAAAGGAGCAACCAATGCCATTTGTAGGAAAGCAATGGTATGAACCTCTGCCTGTAAATGGTGATGCAAATCAGAACGTAGAGAGTTAAAATGGTTTAGTACCATTGCCATGACATAATTGTTGACATAGTGTGGTATATGAAAAATGATGAATGTAAAATGTATACTAGAGAAAGAACTGAGCAGTACAGGTAGTCCCTGAGTTAAGGACATTCGACATACGGATGACTCCCAGATACAAACAGGGCTTCCCTGCTCGCTCTGTGCAGGACGAAGGCTTGATGGGGAGAGCAGGCAGATTGCATGACTTGCAGAAGAAATCTGTTGCTAAACAAAACTGAGATTGTGGGTCATTTTAAGAGATGAGCTTTTCTGCAATATCTTGAAACTTTAATGACCAAGACAAACTCTGCAGTTGTTTTTTTTTTGCATATCAAAGCACAGCTTGCTCCAGAAGTTAATGAATGTCTAGGCTCCATAAAGTTTTTTTTTTGCTTTGTTTGTGAATAACTCACAGTGAGGATTTTATACCGTAACTGACAGAATGCTGCCTAATAATATATTGATACAAACATCTGTCCTAATTGCATTTTTAAAATAATGTACCTGTTCAGACTTACATACAAATTCAACTTAAGAACAAACATTCAGTCTCTATCTCGTATGTAACCCGGGGGCTACCTGTATTTACATGTTATTATCTACATGTGCAGTCGGGCATTGAAAAATGTTTTACTGCAAATGGGAGGTTATCCCTGATGACACAAATCCTCCTGGGTGAAGGTAGGATAGCATGGACTGGGCACAGGGAAGATGGTTAGGGATACAAGGGCAAATGTGGAAGCCCTGGAGACATCATCCAATCATTCCTACCAAAACTCATGTGTCACTGTCAAATCTCCAACTTTCTTATTTCTGTAACTGGCCATATATTTAAGATTATATTTTTAAAAATGCAAGTGAAAGTATTAGCTTTGGTTTTATATTTAAATATTTCTCCCAACAGAATCTTTGCATCCCCTAATGACAATAACTCAACATATCAAGAGCTGTGTATCCATGCATCATTTAAACCCGGAACCAGGAGGACCTGGAGACACCATAATCATACAGCAAGATCAATCGCTAAGTGAGAATAGCTGTGTCTCCCAACATGGGCACTCTGAGGAAGAGGTATGTGATAAGCAGCATAGAATGTTAGCATACGGTTAGAAAATCTTCTTATATAACAACCTACCGGTATACTGCTGATATGGGCATATTTGTATACCTGTAATATTAAAACAATAAAACATAAAGATGGTATACATGCATAATAAAGAATTAAGATTTGTCTTTTTAATAATTTAGTTTCTAAAAATATCAATAAATATAATGGTATACTCCGGAAAAGATAGGACATCCCTGAATCCTTAAGCTGATATTGCCTGTTTTTGCTGAAATTACTTAGCATATGTATTTGGCATAGCATCCATCTAGTGTTTGCCACTGAATGGTTGAAATTTTGAATATTCCTCAATGAAAAATTCCCTTTGTTACAATATGTTTGTAGGTGTCCTTAAATGAAATGCCCATTACAATACTTACATTTTAATGGGATTAAAATCACAATGGGCCTGGTTTATTAAAGCTGTCCAAGACTGGAGAAAATTCATTTGCATCAGTGAACCTGGGTGATCCAGCAAACCTGGAATTTGAGAACTGATATGAGGATGACCTCTTTCTAAGGATTCTGAGATAGGGATGTGGAATAGTAATAAAAATTCCTGAATGATGCATGATTTTAGATGCAAATTTTGTATGTTGACGTTCAAAGGATTGTCTGAGGTGGATGACTCTGGGGCATTTATACAGTGTGACATTTGTATTTGTGGGTAAGGAGTCCAATTTTAAATAGCCTGGGACTCAAATTTTTGAGAAAATGAAGTGTATAACTGAACAAGGGCTGTTTTATGCACACAATTATATATACTTGCATAGTTAGTTTGAAAAAAGACGTAAGTCCATCAAGTTCAATGACTAGGGAAATAAACATATCCCAGGTATAAAACCCTATAAGACATAGTTGGTCCAGGGGAAAAAAAACCCTGGTACAATTTCCTTCAACAGGGGAAAAAAATTCCTTCCTGATTCCATGAGGCAATGGGATGCTCCCTGTGTCAACAGTCTCTGTTATCTTTACTTTAAATCCTTAATCCCCAGTTATATTCTGTCCTTCTAGAAAAGCATCCAGCTTTTTCTTAAAGTGATTAATAGTAGTCGCTGAAACTACTTCCCGAGGGAGTAGATTCCACATTTTCACAGACATGACAGTGAAGAATCCCTTCCTTATCCGGAGCTTAAACTTCTTTTCCTCCAGACGCAAAGAGTGCCCTCTTGTTCTTTGTAATGATCTCAAGGTGAATATTGGGGAAGAGAGTTCTGTATATGGACCATTTATATATTTATACAGGGTGATCATATCCCCCCTTATACGTCTCTTCTGAATGGAGAATAGATTCAGTTCAGCTAATCTCTCCTCATAGCTGAGCTCCTCCATTCCTTTTATTAGTTTAGTTGCCCTTCTCTGCACTCTCTCCAATTCCACAATGTCCTTTTTGTGAACTGGTGCCCAAAACTGGACTGAATATTCCAGATGTGGTCTGATCAATGCTTTGTACAGGGGCAGGATTATGTCTTCATCTCTGTAGTGAACTCCTCTTTAATACAAGAAAGTACTTTACTAGCTTTAGATATTGCAGCTTGGCATTGCATGTTATTATGTCTATGATCTACCAGAAACCCCAGATCCTTTTCCATTTCTGACTCCCTCAAATGTATTGACCCTAGCAGTATGAAGCATGCATGTTGTTAGCCCCCAAGTGCATAATTTTACATTTATCAATAATAAATGTCATTTGCCACTTGGCTGACCAATCAAACAGTACATCCAGGTCTGCTTGTAGATTATAGACATCCTGTATGGACCCAATTCCATTACATAGTTTGGTGTCATCTGCAAACACAGAAATGGTACTTTTAATCCCAATCGCTATATAATTTATAAGGTTGTTAAACAGTAAAGGTCCCAACACTGAACCCTGGGGTACACCACTAACAACCTTGGACCATTCAGAGTAACAATCAGTAATTACAACTCTCTGGTTGCGATCTTTAAGCCAGTTCTCTATCTATTTACAGAATGACTTTTCTAAACCTATTGATCCTAACTTGCATAATAACCGTCTGTAGGGTACAGTGTCAAATGCTTTAGCAAAGTCCAAGTACACTATATCCACTGCTACTCCACTGTCTACCTGTTTACTTACTTCCTCATAAAAAGAGAATAAATTTGTTTGACAACTTTGGTCTTTCCTGAAGCCATGCTATCACTTATAATATTATTTTCTAGCAGAAACTCTGCTATGTGGTTTTTTATCAAACTCTCTAAGACCTTTCCAACTATGGACATAAAACTAACCCGTCTGTATTAACCCTGGTAATGACTTTGCTCCCTTTTTGAAGATAGGAACCACATTGGCCTTACCCCAATCCATTGGAAGCTTGCCAGTGACTAAAGAGTCTCAAAAACATATCAATAATGGCTTTGACATACCCAAGTACAGCTCTTTGAGGGCAAGTGGATGTAATCCATCGGGTCCTGGTGCTTTGTCAACCTTATTTTTTCCCAGCTGTTTCTCAATCATATCAATTTTGAGCTATTGTGACTCATTTAAGGCAGAGTGACATTGCTATTTTGAATTTGGACTTGAGCTCTGCCATTTTCCTTTGTGTACACAGAGCTAAAAAAAAAGGTTTAGTAAATCCGCCTTGTCTTTATCCCCAGTTACCAACCCAGCGACATCCTTTAAGGGGCCTACATGCTCAAATCTGATCTTTTTGCTATTAATATATTTGAAAAAAGTTTTAAATAGGTTTTCAAATGATGGTGATCCTTCATTTTTATATCTATGGAATGATATGCCCTTTTCTTGTTCCTTATGGCTTTTTTAACATCAGCTGTGAGCCACAAAGGTTTAAATTTTAGCCTCTTAAACTTATTACCCATTGGAATATATTTTTCAGTGTGGTTTTGTAGAACAGGCTTGAAACATTCCCATTTCTGTTCAGTGTTCTTTGAGGACAATATTGTCTCCCAGTCCAAGTCACAGGTAGCAACCCTTAATAATGGAAACTTTTCTCTCTTAAAATTAAATGTTTTTATCTTTCCTGTTTTTGCTTCCCGTGTACAGCTTACATTAAATGAAATCATATTATGTTCACTGCTACCCAGATTCTCTTTTGTATGCACACTTGTTATATAAGTTCTGCATTGTTAGAAAGAAGTAGGTCCAGCAGAGTATCATTTCTAGTCGGTGCTTCTATAAACTATACCATAAAATTATCTTGTATTAAATTCACAAATTTCCTCCCTTTTGCTGTTCCTGTAGTGCCATTACTCCAGTCAATGTCTGGGGGTAGTTAAAACCTTCCATGATCAAAACATTTCCAGTTTTTGCTGCTTTTTCTATCTGTGCCAGTAGTTGATTTTCTATTTCTTCCTCAGCACTGGGGGGCCTATAGCAGACTCCAATAATTAATTGTGTGTTATTCAACTCAACATTCAACTCCACCCATAATGCCTCAACCTCATTTCTTGTTCCATCCGCAATTTCTTCTTTCACATTCACTTTTAGATCACTTCTCACATACAGACAGACACCACCACCCTTTTGTTTGTCTCTGTCTTTACAAAAGAGAGTATACCCAGGAATATTGACAGCCCAGTCATGCGAAGAACAAAGCCAGGATTCAGCAATGCCAACTAAGTCATAATTCTCCTCACTCATTAAGGCTTATTATTAAAGCCTATTTTGTTTGCTAGACTTCTAGCATTATAATACTGCCGAACCTCATCCACCATGATTCAAGCCTTCCAAGACCAATAGGTTTCTGGTTGTTTTTGGCTTTAATACTTTCTGTGTCACTAATGTGGAACGATGATGCAATTGAAAAATTCAAAGTGAAATCAGAACTTTTTTAGAACTGACTTCCTAAAGCGCTCATTGATGTTAATATGTTGTGGTAATGGGCAGTAAACCACACAAAATATTCTTTGCCTCTGACAGGTGATGTTCTGTAATCTGGACTTTGACACTGGAACAGAGATCATTGGACCCGGAGCCCTTTCAGACTTAGATTTTGTCATGCGATCTTTTCAAGTCAGCACTGGTAAGGCCAAACATTTTACACATGACATAGTCAATGCAAGGTGGTAACAGTACTAAATGGTCCACAGCTCTGTATATGTCATCTGTTTGTGTCCACCCTGTTCAATAAAATTTATTGTTGTCTGTGCTCTGTGCTGCTCCTGTTAGACCTCACAATTAAGCATTTAGTGTATGAAACATATAAGAATGAGACAACTATACAATTTAATGAATTGCAGTCACGAAAAATGCAGTTTTAAAGTCCATATAAACCCAACATTGAACAAGGCATATTCTAATAGCAATCAAGTTATTAGGAAAACAGTGTATATAGTCCATTCACCCCATTAGAAGGTTAATTATGCGTCATCATGAAAACACCCAAGGTAGATAAAACAATAGACAAAACATCCCTAAGTCCTGTAGAAATCAATTGATAAAGTGAGACTTGTAGTCACAGGAAATAGGTAGTGAGCTCAGACTATTGATTTTTGGGATCTATCCTGATTCCAATGATAATAATTGGTGCCACTTGCAAACATTTAAATATGCTCATACTTCGAAACACAAAAATGAAAAGATAATTGCAGCATTGCTAGGCTTTTGCTGCCGCTTGCACAGGAGTTTCCAAACAATTGAAAAACCAATCATTTACCACCTGTTACTGCTCCCGGTTGCCTATTTTTTGAAAGTAGGTTCTTAGGGGTGGCAAACACCGCAGTAAAGTATCACTAAGAGGTCTTGTAGCTTCACAGATATACATTTTTTTAAACTTAACATTTTTTTATTTTAATAGTTCAGTTTCAAAGGTAAGACTTATCAACATGACAGATTGAAAATTTGCTTTATTCAACTTTAGATTTACTTTAAAATTTTGTAATATTATCCTGGTGTACCTGTCGCCTCCATATTACATTTTTACGGTAAATTATGCTCTTTTCAACTAAGAGATTTGCTATAAATATTATTACAATGAAATGTAACTACATGAAATGAGAGTTCCCACACAAATAGTTACTTACTAAGATCTGTGTTAGTAAGCAAGCTTCCAGTTTCAGGAGAGTAGAAGTAGAATAAGCCACCTAAATAGTTTTTTATATATTTGTATATTATTATATATATTGTATATTGTAAAACATTATATATATCATATATATCATAAAATACTGTAAATAGATAGAGAGAGAGGGAGAGAGAGAGAGAGAGAGAGAGAGAGATAGATAGATAGATAGTTGTCAGGCAAGGGAGATTTTTTTGCAATTGTTATTTGATTTATTTTGGTGGGGAACAGCCCTTTATTTTCAACCAGATTAGTGGAAGAGAATTAGATACCCAAACCCAAAACCACCTTTACAACTCATCATTATATGACCACATAAAAAGGGTGAGCTGTAATTGCCCTTTACCACACTTGATGCACACATACACAGTGTCCCAATTTGCTAATAGCACCACTTATAATATTTTATCCAATGACCTCAATTTTTGTTGTTGAAATTACCATTAACTAAAGATTTAAGCGGAGAAATGTGAAAGAGATTGCATTGATCAATGACCAGCAAATAGCAAAATAAATAAAAATAAAAAAAATAAATATCAATACAGAAACAAGAAATCTTGTAAAGACGGAATGGGTCAGTGTAATATGGGTAATTTGTGTTCTTTTTAGTTTCTCTGCAGAGTAGAAGACCTCATCAGAATCGACTTACTGTACTCGTACTTCTAGCAGTTATCCTGATCCTGGTGCTGATTTTCAGTCTAACACTTGGAATACTGATCTCTAGTAAGTAATAATTATATATAATGAAACTACAGCTGCTATATTTATTATAATCCATATACACATTCCAACTAATGTTTAGTGTCCCCATGGTCAGATGGTAAAGCTTTGACCAGTACTTTAAAAAAAATAATCCGTAAATACAGAAAAGGAATGGAATGTGGTTTGCTATAGGAGAGGTCATTTTTGTCCCAGACCCACACGAATAATATCCTAATGGACAAAACATGATTTGGAGAATGAGGTCTCCACTTCTTGTTTTTAGGGATCTCATCACTGTATTACCGTATTAAGAATGGTATATTAAAAGGTTTCCTATTTCGTTGGATTATGGTTTCTGCTCCATGAAGGTAGGGTGGAGAAATGTTTTTTTGACCTCTTAGATTTATTATCAGAATGGGTTAGTAAAGTGTGGGAACATTTCTTATATCATCACATTACCTTTACCTATATCTGGAGCACTGTGAAATGCCATGGACTTTCAAATATTTTTATTGAGTACCCTTTCCCCCATCTATGCATATTTAAATTTGTACCTGTACTACATTGTCCAAGCATAGTGAGGAAGCCCCCATTTCCTGCCTACATTACAAGAGCTTAATAACAACATGCTCACTCTCCCTACTCTTTTTTACCACTAAAATGCCAGCCTACACCTTTGTGCTGGGTTATATTTTGGGTACGTGTCCCAGCTCTTTACTTTTGCATATTTACTACTACAGGAACTAGACAGGTAAGATGGGATGTCGGCGAAAGTCAGGCTGGCCAATCTTACAGCAAATTAATGTTTTTGCAAACTTTATTGTATTTGTACATGTTTTTTAGGAGCTTAATAATATTGATGAGTAGAATGTCTTACAATGCCATAACCAACAACACAAAGCACTAATAGAACTTGGAAAACAGAACACCTCTGGGGGACATCATTGTATTCCTTAACTGTATTTGTTGTCACCAGCCTGGATGTGCTATGAAAGGTGCCTGTGTAAAGCTTAGAAATAATTGATTGGAAATTGTTTAGTAGATAAAATATTTCCATATAGTAATTCCATCATGGTATTTAATTGCCTGGAGTTCAATCAAAACTGTATTCATAATATTCCTATATTTCTACATCAGGATATAAGAAAAATGATCTGACAACAGCAGCATCGCCCAATTCCAGTGTACTCTCTACTGGAACCAGCGAGGAAAAGGAATTTTCTGAATCTGCTCCTGGTGAGTGATAAATCTAATTGTAAAATGGTACGATATACCATGATTTGATGACATTTAAGGCATATTCTAGTTTCAAAAACCCTAATCCTTGTGTTTTAACTTAGTAACCCAACTAATAACACAATTCCAGTCTGTGGGTGGAGAAAGCCAGCCTTGTCACCCGAGTTGCTGTGCTCATTTGCACTACATATAGCATGTCCTATATTCATCTCCATTACAAGTGGAGTGGCTTAAAAACATAGTTTGGAAAAAATTTTTGTACTTGGTGAAAAAAGGAAATGTATGCACTCATTACATTTAAAGTGAAACTAAACCTTTGCAAAAAGAAAACAAAAATGGAAGTAGAGGGGTTTTTTTTGCAGAAGGAAAATTTTAGGATTTATAGTAAAAAAAAAAAAAAAAAAAAAAAAAAAAAAAATATATATATATATATATATATATATATATATATATATATATATATATATATATATATATATATATATATAAATATAATAATAATAATAATATAGAAAAATAAGACATAGTAACCAATGAGATATAAAGGCACATACAAAATGTTTATTGACTTGTGTGTGTATTTATATAAATGTGTATATTTTTTAATATTTAATTTTTGATCTATTTATTTTTGAGAGTGCATTATCAATTATTGAACATTTGTCTGCTTCTTCTTCCTAGTGTGTGGAGGATTTTTGAGTGACTCTGATGGAATAATAAGCTCTCCCAATTATCCCTTTCATTACCCTCCTAATTCTCATTGCTCGTGGATGCTGGAAGCTGGTAAAGGAAGGCGAATCCAGCTTAAAATCCAATACTTGGATGTGGAACGATATGGATTTTGTCTTTTTGATTGGTTGGAGCTCAGAGATGGTAACACATCAAGCAGGTATTATTTTTATTATCACTCATAAACAGTATTTATATAGCGCCAACATATTAGGCAGTGCTGTATATTAAATAGGTATGCTCTCACATCAATGTAAAATGTAAATTTTCATTAAAATTATATTTATGATGACTTTCTTTATGCTGCAGGTACTGTGGCTCTGTTACACCAACTACATTTATTTCTAGCTCACATTGGTTACAAGTCCAGTTTGTGTCTGATGACCATAATGAAGGAATAGGCTTCTTTGCAAAATATCAAATGATTGAACCTAGCCAAGGTACGTCATTTAACTACATAAGCAGTTTTTACAAATATCTGAATTATATTGAAAAAAAGCCATTGGAAATGGCAGTCAAAATTTTTAGTAGATTGGTGGATTTTAAGCATTGTGTTTACCCAACTCAACCAAAGCAGACCGGTAAAAGACAATGGAGGGTTGATTTGCTAAAGAGTTAGGGATGTTCTTTAGGGGTAGAGTAGACAACACTTTTGTATAAGGTAAAAATGACCTTTTTTTTTGGAGGAGGGAGTATGGGCTGTCAAGACGACGGAATGGGAGAGCAGAGCCTCCTGGGATACATACGTCATCCCAGGAGGCTTCTGGCTGGTCCTTCTGGGCATGCCTGATCTCGAGAATGTGCAGAAGGAGCTTTTTCTTCAAGGAGTAAAACAAAAAAGGTTAACTTACGCATGCGTGGTGAGATCGGCACTCTTTTTTCCCCATCTACCGCAGGTTATGTCACCGGATCACATGCTTACGCAATGCCATGTTGCGTGACGTAGGCAGAAGGCAGAGGAAGGGCAAAGAAGATGGCGCCGGGATGAAGGAGGATTCCAGGACAACGCGGGACCCAATCCAAAGAGAACTCCGGAGGGATCAAATTA
This sequence comes from Pyxicephalus adspersus, assembly GCF_032062135.1. NCBI lineage: Eukaryota > Metazoa > Chordata > Amphibia > Anura > Pyxicephalidae > Pyxicephalus > Pyxicephalus adspersus. The sequence goes on along the minus strand of NC_092868.1, from coordinate 31,069,782 downwards.
GGTTTTTTTTTAGTTTACTCCCACTTTAAAGTGAAGTATCATCTTGCATATGAATTTTCTGACTTCAACCATCCATTTATGTGCAAGCAAAAATAATTTCTTTGCACATGATAGCACATTTTTCCCAAAATGACTTGTAACCATGTTCACTAAGATAAGTGAACATTCCCCTTGAAAAGCGATAATTCACTTTGCTTAGTAAACATCTTTTAGTCCTTTAGTAAACTAACTCCAATTACTACTAATGGAAACATTTTACTGTATGTCATTATAGTAAATATACAGAAAACACATTTCATAATCAAAATGTTAGGTAACCATATACTAAGATTATTCAAATAAAGACCACATAAGGATGCATTTCTGAAGATAAAAGTTCTTAAGATACATGTTAATTTGGGTTTAGGCAGGGCTTTATTGCAGAAAGGGACAATGTTCCTTCTGCAGTAAGTAGTCTTACCTGCCTGATCATTATCCTACCTGTCAAAATTCACTGAACTGCACATGTGCACACGATACCTGGCATGATTCAGCTTCCCCTGCAGATGCTAGGGCTAAATGGGAGTTAAGTCGTCCCAGTCTGGACAATTAAGATGACAAAAGATTGGAATGCAAAAGAAAGAGGAAGATTTTCTTTAATTTGTGGGTTGAATATGTTAATAATAATAACTTTCAAGTCTTCAAGGATCCCCTTCTATAATTACTATATCCACAACTCACAGTATTTTAGTGTGGTGGTCAGTGGGCTTGGAAGGCTGGCTCCCTTACAGATAACCAAAAAAGAATATTGGTAAACTGGTAAACTGTCCTGAAAGTCACAAGCTTAAGGAGCTTCTAGCAACCTCTGGAGGAACCTTGGAGTTCCATGGAACCCTGGTTGAGAACACTGTTCTAGAGGATGATGTCACGTGGCAAGATGTAACATCATTTAAGATCTCCATGAATGTGTTTGTGATCTTTGTGTTTTGGTAGGAAGCTGTTCCTGGGATGAATTCCTATGTGATGGACGACATTGTCTCTTGCTTCCTGCCCTCTGTGATGGAATCTTTGACTGTGCAGACAGAACAGATGAGGAAAATTGCAGCCAAAGCCAGTGGGGTATGTCTCTAATTTACTGCTATGGTATATTTTATCTGAGCACACAATACATACAGTATGTATCCAACCATTGTCAGATTACAATAAATTTAAAAATTGTTTAGCTACAGATATAGATATAGGTTGTACAACTGCCTGAATTACATTTTGTAATAGTATACAGTTTGTATTTTAGTAGTGTCTGATTATTGCTTATATTATTTCCCTTTATTTGGAGGAACAAAACACCCAGCAGAGATTACATGTTAAGTGAGCAGCTATGTACCATATATGTAAATAATTACAATAAAGTAACACAAGTACGTATACACCGGATAATAAATGTTGCATTTCTAGATCTACCCTCCATATACCAGCCTGGGTATTATAGTTGGTATCTTTCTCTTTGTGGTAGTAGATACATATGACTGTTTGTCCTGGGGTAGGAACTGGTATCTGTTTTGGAAACAGAAACAAGGAATGATAGCGATAATAAAAGCAGAAGAAAATACATAGTCTATTTCTTTTCTTTCAGACTGTGGAGGCTCTTTAAGTACCCTCCAAGGGTCTCTCTTCTCCCCCAGCCATCCTGAACTTTATCCTGGAAAGACAGTTTGTCGCTGGCTTATCTCTGTACCAGATGGTCTGACTATCCAACTGCAATTCAACAACTTTAGCCTGGTGTCCCAGAGGGGCTGCAGTTATGATTACGTTGAGGTCCATGACAGTGCTGGATTTGGAATTGCCAGTTTAATGGGAAGGTGAGGGAATTCTGCTAGTTTAAATGTTTTGTTGCACTCTTTCTATATAAGCATCTATATGGGCAATTCAGTGCTGTCATATTTTCATGTATTCGATCAGGGACAGATTTTGCTCAGTCAATGAAGCCTGTGGCCTAGGAAGGGAAGACTGTCAGGGTGCTTACACATCATGTTGCTGATCATCAGTAACACCTTCCAGTGTAACATAAAAGATTGCATTCTGCTGCGCATTCTATCTATTGTTGGCAAGTTGAGATAGAGATTGTGTAATTTATTAACATTGCTCTCATAATAAGCTTTACACCTATATACAAAGTTATAAAAAATTAGAGCATTATTTTTCTATCAAACTATTCTTGTTGGATCCAGAAGTATTAATGTGAAGAGGGCAAAACTCCTCCACTAGTATCTCTGTGCCTTGTGTAGCAATGATGTCTGGTTAGTGGGATACTAAGGCTAACTAGCTAGGTAAAGTAGATGTAGTGATGGAAGCAGCAATTCAGCTTAAAAGGGCGGGACATATAAATCCTGCTTTATTTTGCTCTTTAGCAGCTCAATGTAGGAAATTCCTATCTGGCAGCAAGACAATTTTGTTTTTCAGGCAACAAAATTCTACATGCAAGAGGTATGAATATCTCCATCCAAGTTCCCAAAATTCATGTTTATAAACCATCTCACCAAGCTTTTACTGCAAACAGTTTAGGATAGCCAATAAACAGGATGGTTTGAATGTACTTTTTTTTTCTTATTATAGTCTATTCAATACACTCTCACTTTTCTTGTTTTGCTAACATTTAATATGTAATAAAATATTCCATGAGTACTATGACTACTAGTTGTGGCTAAAGAAAGTGCACAGCTAAAGCTGCCCGCTGTGAGAGTTTAAAGCCATGGATGAAGCTGTGTGGTAAGGGATGAGGCAAGGCCCTGACTTTTTTCTTTATGTGTGTAGCTTCAGCTTTTTTCAACAATGGAACAAAGGCCACAGAGGAAAACGTGTAGAGGAGCGTACATCATCTGTTGGCTAAATGTAAAAGTTCTTTATTTACCTAAATTTTGATTGCAATTTTTTTTTAGTTTTTAATTTTAATAATAATCAAAACAAATATACAGCAAAACCATTACATTAAAAAAATCACTTTCTCAAAACTTTTGCCTTTTTTTTGTACTTATATTTATAATTATACTTATATCCTTAATCAGGTATTGCTACAGACTGGGACAATACCACTGTCAAAACTAGAATATCACTAAATGATTGCAAGAATATTTATTTATTTATTACCAAATCATAGAAAACCTAAATACGGATTTTAAAAAAACATAATAATGACTCCCTCTTCCCCAGTACCACTAGTTTAGATCTTCTGCTATACCCTAGAGAAAACAATAGCCACAATTTCATTATCAGTATTATCATCATATTTTTTATAGCACCAATATATTACACAGTGCATAGCCAGGTCGCTATGAACAAAGCCATAACGTGATGGTAGAGATGAGCGAATTTCTCGAAAATTCGGTCGGTTCGCCGAATTTTCCGAAAAGATTCAGTTCGATCCGAATTTATTTGCGGCGAATAGCGTTAAATGCTATTTCTGGTTATTTCTGCTATTTCGCGGTTGCTGTGCAGTACTTCTACTATGTATTTTTAGATAGAGTTTCTCTATCTAAGAATACAGAGCACTACAGGTGATGAATGGGGACACGTCTCCATTCATCACCTGTAATTCCTGGACATTGTAGTGGAACTGCAGAGGACTGCAGTTCAGTTTCCCACGTGACGTCACAGTGGCAAAACTGAACTGCAGATGACCTCTGCAGTTATACTACAATGTCCAGGCACTACAAGGGATGAATGGGGACTTGTCCCCATTCATCCTCTTTAGTGCCCTGTATTCTTAGATAGTGAAACTCTATCTAAGAATACATAGTAAAATCACAGCAAGCCAAGAGCGATTGCTGTTGCAGCGCTGCACTATGTATTCTTAGAGTTTCACTATCTAAGAATACAGGGCACTACAAGTGATGAATGGGGACAAGTCCCTATTCATCCCCTGTAGTGCCCAAAGATCGTAGTAGATTCTCTAAAGTCCTTAGATGTGCAGCCGCCATTTCAGGAAAAATTTCGATTTGTTACCACGAATCGCAAGGAAATTCGGATCAAATCAAATTTTTCCTGAAATTCCGATCGAATTCCACTTCGTCAGCTTCGATTCGCTCATATCTAGTAGAGGGTTATTTTCTATGTGTTTTTGCAGCCATTTGTTTTGTTGGGGTTCAGAAGGTCCAAAATAGAGGTACTGGGTGAGTCAATATTACTATGTTTTTAAATGTGCATATATTTTTTTTACATCAGTAAAACCTCAATCTGTAGTAATTTTTGATACCTAATGTATGAACGTAGAAGTGGTGTTTATATCATAGTATGTTAGCCAATCTATTTTACAGTAGTTATTACTGGTTTACGATATGGTATGACTTTGTAGACAGATTAACAATTTAAACTTGAAAATTGGTATTATGTTCTTGGAAGACTATAATTTTTTATATACAAAACTTTCAAAATGTTAGTTTTTTGTGCTTAAACACACAAAAATCTCAAAAATATTACACAACCTAAATTTCCTACACAGCATGCACAATATTATATCCCAATCTGTTTAATTAGGTTCTGTGGCTCTGAAATACCTCCAACACTTACGTCTTCTGGGGCTCAGATGACTATTCTGTTTGTGGCAAATAGAGTGTCAAATGTAGGATTCTTTGCAACTTATCAAGCTCTAAATTCTGCAGAAAGTAAGTAATACATCATTTGCAATATCTACTGAATTTTGTTTCTCTGATTGTATTTATTAATTTACATTTTTTATTACTATCATTATTCAATTTTCAGGAATAATGGTGCAAAGGTGAAGTAATATTGCCCATTTTCTAAGATTTTATTTTCTCCAAATAAAATAGTTCCTTTAAAAACCTTTAAGTGTGAAATAAAGAAAAAAAATTTAACAGAACTTGCTTTTTAAATATATTTAAAGTGCTTAAATCTTCCCCATAGCTATTCCACGCTTTTGATTAAGAGCTTTACAATTCCAAACATCACAATTTGTAGGAGAAATGAAAAGATATTTCCTCCTATACAACATGTTGATCATATGGATGACCTGAGACATAAGAGACATCTAGTGGTGTTCTGTGATTTTTCTCTTCTCTCTATGGATACAATGCATTGTTTATAATGTTATACCAACTGTTGTAATGCTACCTGCTGTAAAACAATTAATCAGTGAAGTTGATTTCCACAGCTTCCATCACATAATTATTCTAAAGCCACACTGTAATTGTTTTACTAATTTATTTTTGAAGTAATATAATTAATTATATTTGGCCTTGAGATCATGTGAGTAACATACAGTATAACTGACTGCATTTGGTAATGAAAAGCAGGCAAACTTTATGGACAGATTGGGATAGTGCTTTAGGCTGGATTCATGCTGTTGCAGTGAACTATTGTTTTTTGTATTTCTATAGAGCATGTTAAAATGAGAATATACTGCACAGTGGAGTGTTGCTGATTACACAGGGAGAGCCAAGATCTTCCAGTGTAATTTGCAAGACTGAGCTATCTATTTGACAGCTTGGTTCTGCTCAGTATGGTTAATGGATGGGCGATGAAAAGGTGATTATCAAGCTGTTGCTTTGTATATATATATTTGGGATACAGTTACATAAATGCTATTAATTTACCTACAAGATTCCTTGACATTTAATTGTTCTAAACAACTTTTACTAGGTGATGATTATTGGTATTTATTTTATCACATACAACACAGCGTACAGAGTGAAGTTTTATTATACATAAAATTTCAAATAATGATGATTATGCAATGAACAATACAGCACATAGCTATGTTTGGACCCATGTTAAAAAAAAAAACAGTGTTTACAAATCCCAGAACCTACTGCCAATACCTAGGTGCTTAGGTGTAATTTCAGGTAAAATGCTAGCTTAGGCAATAAACACCAGCACAGATATTTGAAAATGCCTGTTTAAGCCCATTTAGGTCTTTGTAGGCAGTTCCCTTTCAAATCTATGGAGGCAGTAAACTTCCCCTGGACTCCGCATTGAGCATCCAAAAAACATACAGAAACACTGCTGCTTCCTGCCATCTGTCAAATAAATGATTTGATCCAATGTTAACTGTTTTTGCAGGTCTGGACATAATCTATTAAAAATGTGGTCAGTCATCCCATTATCAGTGTCATCCATAGCTATTCTTAAACCAAAAAAAAAAAGTTAGCCCCCATTTCTTCCTCCCACTTCTCTGCATACTTAGATTGCTCACAGGATCTTAATGGAAGAATGAAGTATTTATTAGTGAAAAATGTAGACTTAAATTCTGAAACAAATTCACATTGCTTTAGTCCTAGTGTTTGGGTTTAAATATTCCTGCTATTGCACCTAGTGGCCAGTGTTACTTTTTTTTAGTTGAATGCAGTTCCATGGAGTTGAGATGTGGAGATGGAAAGTGTGTAACTTTTCAATGGGCTTGTGATGGATGGCAGGACTGCTCTGATGGAAGAGATGAACTGGACTGTCCTGATATACCTGTTCCTGAATCAGGTAATTATTTCATAATCCGTGTGCCAGTATAGTTACCCTACTGCCAGTTCTAAACCACAGATATGCTTCTGATATCATTTTAATTTTCTTTGTTGTTTTCTGCCTTGTCTTAGAGAACCCATGTCACCCACTGAATGTTCCATTATGTCAGGGACTATCCTATTCTCTCACAGTATTTCCCAATCTTTGGGTGTCTCTTCCTGAACAACCAGCTGCCAATGAACTGCTCAAGGGATATAAGGTAGTATGGACATAAGGTAGATGGTAATTTTAACATTTTTCATTTAACTGTATGTATGTAATTGTCAGAGGTATACAAACTGATACCTAATAAATATCTGATAAAATGATAACTTTATAAAGTTGAGCAAAAACCAAAAAATTATCACCACTGGCTACTTAGCAGAAATTAACCTATGATTTTCCTCATTAGCTAACTAGTAAACAGTGGTAGCAGCATCCTACAGACTTAGCCGTGAACAGCAGCACCCCCTTCGTCCCAAACAGAACCAGGTCTATATGAAAAAACAGGTTGACCTATGGACTGGATAAGATGACTATAGAGCTGAACTCATCAAGGAGACACATAGGAATCATATCCAAGAATGTAGCATGATCCAAGTTTTGGGTGTAAAAGAGGTGTTTTTTATGGTTTCTGATGGGTCAAAGGCTAGATAGTCAATAGGGAACCCCAGGGGTCAACATACATACAGGATAGGGACTGTTTTGTTCTTAAGTAAGTCGGAACAGGTACGTTGTTTTAATAAATGCAATTAGGCAGCATGGTGTTAGTTACTTTAATAAATCCTCACTGTGAGTTAATCACAAAGCAAAAAAAAAACAGCTTTATGGAGCAAAAAACATTCAATAACTTCTAGGGCAAGCTGTTTTGATATGCAAAAAGAAACAACTGCAGCGTTTGTCTTGGTCATTAAAGAGTTACAAGATGTTGTAGAAGAACTCAGTCTCAGTTGTGTTTAGCAAAGGATTTCTTCTGCAAGTCATGCAAACCGCCTACCTCCTCCCCCATCAAGCCTCTGTCCTGCACACAAACAAGCAGGGAAACCCCATTCGTATCTAGGAGTCATCTGTATGTCGGATGTCCTTAACTCGGGTACTACCTGTATTCACAATGAATAAATCAACAGGAGGTAAAAGAGGGGCGATAAATGTGTGGTGGTTAATATGTGGTCAGTAAAAGGTTGATTGGGGTCAATAAAAATTTTTAGTTCTGTGTGGAGTTCTGCAGTAGTTCTAAAGGTGAAGTGGCTAATAGCAACACAGTGTTGCCCAGAGAAAGTCAGTTGCCAGTAAGATCAGTTGCATGTTGTAACTGGTCTTATGACTTTTTTTTTGCTTCCAGGATGCATATATGTATGGGGTCACTTCCCTTACTGAGCATACTCCCCACCAAAGCCAAGGAGTACACCCATTGTGATAGGAGTGGTGCCAAAGAACTGATTGCTGTGCATGTGTTAAAATTCATCATTGTAACAACCATATTAGAAGTTGTGGATAACCAGAGAAATTGTCAGCATTAAAACTTCATTTTATCTCATTTACCAGTGAATCAATGTATATTGACAACTATATGTAATGACTAAATAATTATGCTAAAAACCTTCAATATAACTTTTGATTTTTGTATTTTAATAAATGCTTAGAGATCAGTTGTTTTAAAACAATATAAAAGCATTGAGGAGCTGAAAAGTTTGACGACTCCTGATCTACATTGACTAAAGCAGTAAAGCTGGAGAGTGGCAGGGAATTTGTCCCAGGACTGCTGTCAAGGACAAATTCCAAAACTCATGAGACACTCAAAGTAATGCAGTTGGAATGCATTCCTTTAAATACATGAAAGGATTGCACCCTAATAAACCAATTTCTTCTCCAATCAGCATCGGCATTCCTAGAGAAAGCTGGATTTGTTGTACATCATTCTATCCTCCCCCCCCCCCCAAGTATGAGGTTATGTATAAGTAAAAAATGGAGAATGATCCTAATTGCTGCAAATGTTGGTTTAGCACGATAAAATGCATAGCTCTGGAATTTAAAGAAGTTAGACTTCCTAATAGACAAATGAAGTTAGACATGTGTAGCAATTAAAGGAACAAAGAATTATCCAATAACATAACCTCTGTGATAAATTGTGTAAAGAAATGCCGTACATATAGCCACTAACTAATTGAATTGGTAGCCATATTGGTTTAGACAAACCATGCAGCATTCACAGCAGCTCAAAACAATGTTACCTCTGTCAGCATGGTGTAGAGATGGGCAATGTGAAGTAGGGGCTGTTTTGCATCTAAGGTCTGTTTTTTCAAATAATATAATTAAAGGTGGGGACATCGATACAAGTTGCTTTGTCTGCAATGTAACATCTACATTTTTACTTAAACTTTTCTTATATCCTCCTACAGATCCTTCAGGATCTGCCATGTTTTCCTGCTATGCGCCCATTATTGTGTGCCCTGTTGGTTCCCAGCTGTTCATCTGATGGTGGAGCTTTACAGCCTTGTCGTTCAGTGTGTTTGAATGCAATGCACCTATGCTTGGCTCAAATTGAGCAGCTTGGCCTCTCATGGCCATTCAAGTGTGACCATCTACCACCACGTAGCCAACAACCAGACTGTGTGATCCCCTAATAAACTTTAGTATACAGAGTTGTAGAGTCAATGTACATGTAAAATATGAAATCAATTAAAATACGTAATATTTATCAGCCTATTGTCTACTTTTTTTGTCTCATATGGCATCTTAATGAGTGACATTAAGTTTATTTCTATCTGTGCTTATCTCTGCAAGCAGACTGATATTGGTACCATTATAAAAGAATAAATATCGCCTATGTACTCCAACACTTAACTGGCGCACACTGCAGTTTGTGTACTAAGTGAATGCGAGCTAAGTGAGTAATAAAAACAGTTGTTTGAAGCGACATCATGCACATTTTTGGTTCAGTATTTTTAATTTACTTTCCACATGTCTCCACAGTTGAGGCAGAGGAAGCAAATAAAGCACAATACACTGAACTGTCACATCAACACTTTTCAGACAAGAGATAAGTGCTTACATGCTTCACCAGCCATTTCCAGGTCTTTGAAACAAGGATTCTTGAAATGCAAATCCTAACATGACATTCAAAGAATCGGAGGTCAAACATTACACCAAACAATGCAAGGAAACCTTACAAAAATGAAATGAATGTTGATGCTTCCTTCTCCTGCTGGCCAAGGGCTAGAGGGTTCAATATAACAATGTCTTTCTTACCATAACCCATGTATAGTAAACAAGTACTCACTTCCGGTTAGGGCACTGGGCTGAAAGGCGATGTGCTTCTTAAGAACCTACAACTTAACCCTGTCAGCTACACAATGATAAATATTAACCTCTTACTAAAGAAAATGTCAACCTCCTAACTCTAAAACATTTTTGAAAGACTGCTTATTGCTGAAGTTTCAACTTGTGAAGTTGATTGTTTATGAAATAGAATTTGAGACTCCACAGCACTGAAGTAGAGCTTTACTTATTTAACAGCTCTTGTACATAAGTTGACCTGCTGTACTATGTTGTTGGTACTTTTACACCTTATTGATACTTATCGATACTTGATGCCTCCTGAAAAGTGATCAGATGTAAAACATTACAGTGTGACCTTACAAATAAGCTGTTCTCCTTAAATACTTTTACAAATCTCTGACTGCAATCAGTCATTCTGCCTATTTCAATGGAGTAGTAGCTCTTCACTGTTGTTTGGGATCATCCTATGTTCTACAATTACCAAAGATCAGGAAAGCAAAGCAAAGAAATGACCCAAGAAATCAGGAAGAAACCTAAAGACAAGCATTTTAAAGGCAAATGCTGTAAGACCATCTCCAAGCAGCTTGATGTTCCTGTGACAATATTTGTAAACGTATTAGGTTTTAGGTCCACTGGCCGGTAGCCAAAATTCCCAGATATGGCCACAAGAAGAAAATTGACCCCAGAAAATGCAGAAGGACAATGAGGATGATAGACAAAAAACAAGGACAACTTCCAATGATATACACTGAGCTCCAACCTAAAGGTCCATTAATATCTGATCATCTCAGTGGAAAAAGATCCAAGAGGACTCTACTGTTAGAAGAAAAAAGATAAACCTTTGTGTGCATATTTGGAAAGCCACAATGCTACTGGGAGATAGTCCTTTGGATTTATAAGACAAAACTGGAGCTTTTTAACTAATCTCCATGATCCATGTACCCATCTCCAAGATGATGAAAAAATGGAGCTTCAACAAAAGAAAAGCTATGAGACATAGAGGCGACTTAGGTTATGGTTTGATAACCATACCCAAGATGCCTTGAGTCCATGCAAGGACAGTGTTCTCCCCAGCCCTTTTAGCTGGGCGCACCACCTGGCACTTTTCAGGAACCACCCGGCTTTTTTTGGGTGGTTAGTGATGAGTTGAGTCACCATACAGAGGCTGTCACCCAGCTTGAAAATGTTCTAGGTTGAACACTGCAGGGAACAATGAAATCTAAAGACTATTAATGACATTCTGGAGTGAAACATAGTCCAGGGTCAGAAAGCTCTGTCTTAAGGTCTGATTTATTAAAGCGCTCCAAGAATGGAGAAGATACACTTTCATTGGGAAAGCTGTATGATCCAGCAAACCCGGAATGGTTTTAATAAAAGTAATTTGCTATTTCCTAGCAAATGTTTTTGGTCTTGGACCAGATCCATTTCAGGTTTGCTGGATCACACAGCTTCACTGATAAAAGTGTATCCTCTCCAGTCTTGAAGAGCTTTATTAAATCAGACCCTTAGTCACAAGTCATGAATGTTCTAATAGAATAATGATCCAAAACACAAAGCTAAATGATAAAAACAAAGGAATATGGGAGTACACAGTTTTTCTGGATGATTACCATAAGGTCATTTTCTGTATGTGCAGAATGTGGAGTCAGGCTACCGCAGGGCAAACCGAACAGCAGTGGCTTTTCCGAAGGGATTTTACCTAGCAAGTCTCTTACTGGCATTCTCACCATGTGAATTTATGCATTTTTAATGAGATTATTTTCTGTGTTGCATTTGTGTTGTTTCCATGGATATTCCAGGTCAAAGGTTTACAACTGGGAAACATTCCGAAGTTACTCTATTCAAAAATGAAAGAAAATACACATTTGTTTCAGTTCAGTGTGCTATTACACACAATACAAGTCAAGCTTGTTACACACGAAAGTCATGCTGCAGATTGCAGTATTTTTCAGAAACTTTGAGAAGCATTTATGCTGAATCGCTTGATTAAATGCATCTCCATGATGTTAAGAAAATCCATTTCCTGGTCACTTATGCCCTGAGTGACATTTGTTCACTCCTGCACAAAGAGTGAACAGAATTCTCTACCAAATAAAAAATGGGTAAAAGCTACAGCTTTTCTTTAGTAAAATTTTTTTTTATTCATCTGAGATAGAAATAAGGAAGGTGGACTCCTTGTAATGGTATATTTGCTTTTTGAGTCCCGAAAAATCACCTACTTTATTATTACTTTTCAACATTGTGACAAGGACAGAAATACAAAACATTACCATTGTCAATGGGACAGGAGAGAAGAGGAAATCTTTCAATGACATTCGTTCCAAGAGGGAATTTCCTAATATTAGAAAGATTACAACTCATAAGCAAAATAATAAATAGTTGAAGGAAAATCTTCAACAGGACAAGGAAAGAAAGCCCATGCATTATGAATAAAGATGAGCACAAAGAACTTTGGGAGAATCTAGCCTTAAAGACAACAGGAAAATTTTAGTTTACATTAAAACATTCCAGGTGCATTAAACAATAGATATGCAGTGTCTTCTGGATTGCTTTACTTCTGAAGCAGCCACAATAGTTGTAGAACCACTGCCAGCACGGTGCAGACTTGGACTGTTGCTCTGTGTGTACAAGCAGAATCCCCCCCAATTCTTCAAAACAGAAAGCGAGTGACCTTTTTTTGCAGCATGTTGGCAAAGGACAGTTTTTTTATGCTCAGGCTGTGGCTGCTTTGGAAAAGAAAGCTCAATACATGACACCTCCTGATCTACTATGAACGTATTGAACATTTACACTGAGCACTCAATTGGAAAAAAGACAAGGTAAATATTATTAGGGAATTAAGACGATATAAGCATATCAGAAACAAAACGATGTGTAATCCCCCCAAGTGCGCCAACATTTCTCAAAGTGCCTCCTAAATCCCCATATTTTTTTGTTCCCCAGCACCAGTTCCATATCCAGTACTACAGCACTGGTTATGTGGATTCTTCTAAAAGCCGATGCTTAGTCAGTGTGCCATCAGATTCCTAAAATTAGGTGGTGCCTGCGACTTGTGTAGGCTCCACGTAATGAATGGCTACTGGTACTGGTAAGGTGTTTTGTGGCAGAGGACAAAACTGCTTGGAATCAAAACTCTACAATCATTAATAAGGGAGGGGGGCTTTTTTTTTTTTTAGCAGAGATTAGGGTTTGTTAATGACTTGGTAACAAAGAGTGAACATAGAAATATGGTGGTGGGGGGCTGCCATTGTTGCCTTATTTTCAAGCTTCATGGTTGTTTTCACCTCTTGTTTTACCAAATGGTGACTCACTATCCTATCTTGGAACAATTCTTTGGCATAATAATGGCCAGATTCACAGTTGCCTCAATGCTGCTACATTCAATTGCTAGTAAGGGAGAAAAAAACTCATAATGAAGTCTAAAGTCTGTAAAGGCACAAAAGGCAAAACTATCACTGGATACTAAAAGGTGCATGTTAGTGACATTGTTGTAGGGAATATGTGAATGAAAGCAGAAATCCAATGCCAACATATCCCTATGTAGTAGTGCAAGAAATAATGTGACTTGTTAGAGTAAAAGAAAATAGGTCCAAGTGATGCACGGCAGTGTGTAAAATCTTGGCCCTATATCAATACTGTTTATTAATAATATTAATAATAATAATATTGTGTACAGTGTCTCCAAGTTTCCTGCTGTTTCAGTGTTTCAGGCTGATCATCATCAACCTCCCCAGCAATCAACTCTTACAGGAGAGTCAACATTTGTCCCGTTGTGTACTTCAGTTCCATCCACCACCTAGAGATGTACGTGGAAGAGATGTACGGCTCAGAGGTAAGGAACAACAAAAAATGATGCCAAGAAGAAAAAGGGAAGAGGCTGCAATTCTGAAATAGAAGGAAGGTAGGAGACAAGGACCACTGGAAAGGCGAGTATAAGTAAGCAGCTTTTATTTGAAAGCTGTTGAGGTCAACACAACTACTGGCATTACCCACTCTTTAGGTGACCTACACCCATAGTACAGGATGTCAGGGCTGAAAGCAAGTTTATTATCCGTTCGGTATGTAATGCTGTGTTTGTGATTGCACTCACATCGCTCTAGGTCTTATCTTTGTAAATAAGGGAACCACTAACAACAACTAACAGAATGGGCTCTGTATGGAATCTGTTTTATTTTCAGTTTCTGTATACATGAGAGGATTCTGAATGCTGGGCTAAGGCTGTTTCACGGACCCCCAATTCTGTCAAAATCAGCACTACCTTTCACCTGGCACCAAACCCTTTTATCAGTCAGCAGCTAAAGTGCATCTCCAAGCAAAATGTTTTTTTTTTTTAAGTTTTTAAATAGAGTTAGAAAGGAGTAGACACCCAGTCAACTTTTAATTGATGTCTGTGTCTCCTTTGGGATGACTCTCTCTTTTCATTTGTACCACTGACCACTGTCACAGAGAAAAGCAAACATTTTCATTTTCCCAGATACAAGAGTTAGGTTGAAATCTTCCAATGTGGACACCTGTTCTGGGGACAACCATCTGAGAAATACATTATCCTCATTTTCTGAGATTTGTTATTACTACCTGTTGCATTTCTGGGAAAAAACGTAAACAAAAAATTTTCTAACAGTACACAGGTAAAAAAAAAAAAAAGTTTCACCCCTTCTAGCTCTACTCAAAATTAGAAATAGTTTTGGCTATAGACATAATTTAAAGCCCAACTCTAGACACAATGGGGGCATTTATCAATTATGTAACAAGGCAACAGGAGCAGTACACCTGCATATAACCCTGGTCTTGATTCATGGGGAAAACCAAAAATACAAACCAACCAAAGGACATATACCAGCACATAGAGTACCTATACTGCTGCCAAACTATTTACTTACAAGCTTCATAGATCTTGAAATGTTAATTCATATTTAACCAATAAAAAAAAAAAAGGAAAAATCCCCCGCACAGATAAAGTTTTATACTCTGAATATAAACCTTTAACATAAAAAAGACCTCCAGGATTGGTGGAATGTTAATACATCTGATTTTATGGACCGACGTCATAACTGGCAGTCACCTGTTTATATTATTTCAAAATGTGACAAAAATATTTTCTGTCTCTTTTAAAACATTCACAGCCTTTTAAAATAAATGGGTGCTCAAAAGAAAATGTGGCACATAGAAGATTCTCAAATGGCTTTTCACAGTTTGGTTAAAGTGACTGACTGGAGAAAAAAGCCTGAAGATTAAGATTCTCCGGTCACTCCGGCAGGGAGTCTGATCATTGCTTTTCTGAAGAGCTACAAAGATCCTTCTGCAGCATACAGATTTCTGGAAGCGATGTTTGCATCTGCTGCCCATGAAGATTCCACCAGCTGTGCCATCTCAAGGTGCCCGCATTGCATCCCTGCAGAGTTGTAGTGGCAGCAAGCGGAACCAGCGAGCTCTGAGAGAAATGCAGAAATCCAGCACACTCAGAACTTGCTGGAGATTCTTGGAAAAAGCAAAGACTGCAGTCTGACACCAGCAACAGGTGACTCCTCTACAAGTTGCTGTTCTATCAGCGAATCACAATTTATCTCTCTCCCCATTACAGGTAAACATTTATGGTCTGCAGAATCATTTGCCGGCACAGCGGACAGTTGCGCTGAAGGATTGGCTGTTGCAGAAGAATGTGGGCACACTGAGTGCATAAGCAAAGGTGACGGCACGGCAATAAAAGAATGCTTTTGGTCTCATCCTGGCAGATGACACATTTCCGGCTCTCTTCTTGCTGTTTTAACAATTTCCATGGATCCTCCTTTGCTGGGCCGTTCCCTGTCGAGGTTGATGCGCTGCTCTGGGGTACAGGGGGTGCTTGCTGTGAACTCTGCCTCCTATCGGCAGTTGAATTTTGCCGGAAATGAGGTGGAATATAGAAGTTTAACCTTGGAGTTGGCTGGGCTGGCTCTGCAGGGGTCGGAACCCTGTAAATCCTCGGGGGTGGTGCTTCCTGTGCTCTGGTCCTCGGGGGTGGCGCTTCCTGTGCTCTGGTCCTCGGGGGTGGCGCTTCCTGTGCTCTGGTCCTCATCTGATTGGCGCTTCTGTACAAAGCTGCTCCATATATCCGGAGAAGCTGAAGGCTGCGGTCAGCAACCCTCCGCCAGACATCAGAACTTAGAATGATATGAAGAAACACCAGAAGAGTTTGGTAGAACAGGTTTAGCTTTTCTTGTAAAAAACGCAGAGCAGGCGAAGGCCGGAATAACATACGGGAGACCCAAATTAGGAACAAAAGCAGCAGAACCTCATAGAGGTGTCTGGACACAATGGTTCCGATCCTGGTGCTGCAATACAGTAGAGCGTCCACTGTCATCTGAATCGGTGCCCACAGGAGGACGACCACCGTCACTACGGAGTTGGAGAACTGAGAGCACATGGTGACGATCCATTCCTTGCTTGCCATGAGCACATTGACTACACATAGCCAGGAGGACAGAACTGCGGAGAACACAAACTGCACAGCAATAAGCAGCATATTGATCAAAGTGTTCACCAGGTAGGTGGCCAAACTACCGCTGATGGTCAGCATTTCCCAGGCCTGGCGGTGAAGGTTCTGCCCGGACAATGCGATGTTTAGGAAGCCGCGCTGCACCATCTCTTTGCTGCGGCTCGCCACATAGCACAGCACGTTCCAGGCCAGCTGCAGAGCGTCCAGGCCGGCCAAGGCTCCTCGGAGGACGTCCATCACCGTCTGCACAGCCCCCAGCACAAGGCCGCAGAATGATTCTCCCGCCACCGCCATACCCAGCACTGTGTTTTCCCAGCATTGCAGTAAAGTGAGGGAGATGGCTCCCGGCAAACTGAAGATGAAATAAATGGTCCAACATAGGAATGAAATGAGCGATGACACCAGCCAGTAATTCAAATCCAACACCAGGAACAACAAGTCCATAGCCCAGCCCAAACCAGAGAGGATCATCAGCAGTGCCTGCATTTTGCCAGCCTGGCTCACCTATTCACAAAGCATTGCAGGGGTCGTCACCGACAGGGCAGCTTACACTTCATAGTCCAGCGAAGAGTTTTATGACAGCACCTGGCGACTTCCCAGAACTGACAAACTTTCACCTCACGTCCTCTATAACACGGAATGCTGCAGCTAGGACACGGAGCAGCTACGGGTGAGCCTGGCACTTCCCGCTTGTCTGTCAGCACCTCGGTCCGATCTCCGCTGGGTGCTAACGGCTGAGCGCAGACATATTGCTCCTCCAACGCCGTACAGGCCGAACCAATGGAAGAGCCTCAGACCAAAGCAAACGATACGCAGAACGCAAGGATTCGCAACAGCAAGAGACGAAATATCCGGACCACCAAGAGTTAACTTCTGCGCTCGTGAATGGTTGGAAGTGTTTTGTGAACGTTAAAGGGAAATTTGAATTTTCTAATGCGTGATAGGCCAGCTGGGCAACTGTTGGGCGGGGTTAAATGCGGAAGTCACAGGGCTGGAAGGGAACACGTGGTCATCTGTTTATGTAACTGCAGAAGTGCAGCAATAGCAAGACATCCATAGTTATAAAGTGTGTCATTCCGTGCCATTACTGCTCTAAATGTGCTTTATTATTTCAGATTTGTTATGGATATTGATTTGTAGTGCCAACAGATGTACAGCACTCAACCTATAATTTTATTATTATTATTACTACACAGTATTAATATAGCGCCAACATATCACGCAGTGCTGTACAAAGTCCATAGAGTAGATAGTCCATGTCACTAGCTGTTCCTCAAAGGGGCTCACAATATACAATATATGTCCCTACCATAGTCATATATGTCCTTTAATACAGTCCAAGACAGGGGGTCGCCCACCTTTCAGACCTCACGGACCTCTAAATTCATAATTTTAAATCGTGCAGGCCATTAATGTGATTTTTTAAAAAAGATCAATACATTTGTAAAATAATGATCTTCCTAATAGTGCACGATGAGGACTGTGGAGGCTCTGATTCATTGATCAGCTCACGGTTAAGTGAAGTATTACCATTGTTACTATTATCATTAGTTGCATTATCTTTGGTATTACTAAAGAAATGCAAAATATTTGATTGCCTTTTCCCACTCATTATGGGTTTATTTCATTTGAATCCAAGACTAAACAAGAAGTGATTATCAAAATCAAACTATTTGATGCCAATATATATAATATTTGTATAGAAAGGGTTTTACTGCTCCTCACTATATGAATGTGTTTATATGTTGAGCCACCTCTATATGGTATTTAAGTATAAATTATTAAATGAGCTGGTAAGAAAGAGGTTTTGTCACGGATAACAGGGAGGGGAGGGAAACAGAAAGGTTATACTCAGTACTAGGCCTCCAATGGCTAGGGAAAAGGGAATGGTCACCCCTTGCAGACACCCTAACCTAGCCCTAACTCCTAACCGTATGAGTATCCCCTGATGGTGGGAATACTCATACACAGGAACCTAGGCCCTACTGCGGAGAATTCGAGAGTCCAGTATCCTGGCAATCTGAAATTCTAGATTACAGTCCACCATGACAGGAGGGGGAGATAAGGAAGACGGTTCCAAAGGCTCAACAAATCTCTTCAACAGTGATTTGTGGAACACATTATGAATCTTCAAAGCCTGTGGAAGTTCAAGACGAAAAGCAACTGGGTTAATAATGGCAGAGATCTTATTTAGCCCAATAAACCTTGGACCCAACTTCCAAGAAGGTACTTTCAACTTAATGTTTCTTGTGGACAGCCACACAGAATCACCCACTCTTAGATCCAGACCACTCATACGTCTCTTGTCAGCCATACGTTTATACTTGTTGCCCATCTTTTTTAAATTATTTTCTGCCAAATAGATGACAAAGAAGAAGAAAATCTTTCCTCTTCAGGAATGCCTGAAGTCTCAGTACCAGAAAATGTGCCAAATTGTGGATGAAACCCATATGCCCCAAAAAACGGCGACTTATCAGTGGACTCCTGCCTACAGTTATTTATGGCAAACTCGGCCAAAGACAAAAATGAAGACCACTCCTCCTGATTCTCTGAGACAAAACATCTCAAATAGGTCTCCAGATTCTGGTTAGTGCGTTCAGTCTGTCCATTCGACTGAGGATGAAAGGCCAAGAGAAGGACAATTGTATCCCCAGACGAGTGCAGAACGCCTTCCAGAATCTGGAAACAAATTGAGTCCCCCTATCAGACACCACATCCTTGGGAATACCATGTAGCTTCACAATGTTATCGACAAACACTTGTGCGAGGGTTTTAGCATTAGGTAGCCTTGCCAATGCAATAAAGTGTGACATCTTACTGAAGCGATCATCACCAGAATCACGTTTTTTCCTGGGGAATTCGGCAAATCAGTGATAAAATCCATCGATAAATGAGTCCAAGGTCGGTATGGGATTGACAACGGAAGTAGGGATCCAGAAGGCCGAGTATGTGTCACCTTAGCACGAGCACAAGTACTACATGCTGACACATAGCCCTCAACACATTTACGCAACCCCAGCCACCAGAATCTACGAGAGATGAGATTGACCATGGATTTGTTCCCAGGGTGTCCTGTAAGGACTGTACAGTGGTGTTTCTCAAACACCTTATGTCGTAATTCATAAGGAACAATTTCCCCGAAGGGCAAGAATCTCCCTGGGCCTCCAATACCTCTGCCTCCGGATCGGGATAGAGGGGATATTACTACCCCCTCAGACAATATCGGACCAGGATCTTCCGAATCACCCCCCCCCCCAGGAAAGCTATGCGACAAAGCGTCCGCCTTGACGTTCTTAACCCCAGGGCGATAGGTGACAATGAAATTGAACTTGGTAAAAAACAAGGACCATCTGGCCTGTCTTGGGTTTAGAGGTTAGCCGACTCCAAATAGGCCAGATTTTTGTGATTGGTAATTACCGTAATAGGATGAATCCCTCCTTCCAACCAATGACGCCATTCCTCAAAAGCCAACTTAATGGCCAACAACTCTCCATTACCTACATCATAATTTTTCTCCGCATTAGAGAGTTTTTTGGAGAAGAAAGCACATGGGCGCCATTTACTAGATGAGGGACCCTGCGATAAGACTGCTCCTACCCCTACTTCAGATGCGTCAACTTCCACAATAAATGGTTGTGACACATCTGGTTGCACCAGTAAAGGAGCAGAAGGGAAACACTCTTTAACAGCTGAAAAGGCTTGTAATGCCGCATCTGACCAGACTGAGAAATCTGAGCCTTTCCTCGTCATGTCTGTTAAAGGTTTAACCACAGTCGAGTAATTCAAGATAAATTTACGGTAGTAATTGGTGAACCCCAAAAATCGCATAAGTGCTTTCAGATTTTCGGGTCGATCCCAGTCCAACACTGCACGGACTTTTTCAGGATCCATACGAAAACCTGAAGATGAGATTAAGTAACCCAGGAACTGCACCTCCGGAACAGCAAAAACACATTTCTCCATATTCGGATACAATTTATTCTCTCTAAGGATTTGTAACACTTGCTTCACGTGAGTCACCATGTCTGGAGAATAAATTAGTATATCATCCAGATACGCCACAACAAACCTGCCCACCAGATGATGAAAGATGTCAATAATGAAATGTTGAAAAACCGCAGGAGCATTGGTTAACCCAAAAGGCATGACCATATTCTCAAAATGACCCTCAGGGGTATTGAAGGCCATCTTCCATTCATCCCCTTCTTTGATTCTTACCAGATTATACTCCCCTCTCAAATCCAATTTAGAGAACACCTTGGCGCCAACAATCTGATTGAATAAATCTGGATTTAAAGGAAGGGGGTAAGGGTCACAGACAGTAATACGGTTAAGCTCCCGGAAGTCCAAACATGGCCTAAGAGTTCCATCCTTTTTCTTAACAAAGAAAAACCCGGCGGCTACAGGAGATTTTGATGGACTAATATGACCTTTAGCCAAACTCTCAGTGATATATTCTCTCATGGCCGCTCTTTCGGGTTCAGAAAGATTATACAACCGAGACTTGGGCAGCTTAGCTCCGGGAATAAGGTTGATGGGACAATCATATTCCCAATGTGGAGGTAACTCCTGGTCTCCATTTTCAGAGAATACATCAGCAAACTCAGAAATAAATGAAGGTACAACCTTAGTGGTTACAACAGAAAGCGATGTGTTAAGACAGTTGTCTATGCAATAATCACTCCAATCAAGAATCTGTCTTGCTTGCCAATCGATAGTAGGATTATGTTGACTTAACCATGGTAAACCTAGTATCAATGGAGCAGGCAGACCCTCCAACACAAAGCAGGAGATGGATTCTTGATGAGAATCACCCACTTTTAAATGAATGCCCTTCACCATTTGTGACAAACATTTCTGTGTGAGTGGAGCGGAATCAATTGCAAACACAGAGATATTTTTGTCTAGTGCACTAGTTGTTAACCCATGCATACGGACGAACTGTCCATCGATTAAGTTAACCCCTGCCCCGCTGTCAATAAACACTTCAATTCCCACCGATTTGGAGTCTAGCGCCACCTCAGCAGACAGGAGAAATCGAGCACTGCCGGTAAATGACAAAAGTAAATTCTCTGATTCCCCACACAGACCACCCAGAGAGAGATAAGGGTTAAACACACCTCCTTTTTTTTTGTTTTCACCTTGGTGTTGAACATGAGGGCAGACATTGACAAAATGTCCCAGTTTTCCACAGAAAAAACAGAGTCCCTTCTTATGCCCAAAGTTCTTATTCCCAGGTCCAGAGGTAGCTCCCCCAACTGCATAGGTTCGTCACCGGACATGACCTCAAGCGTCTCTCCACCCACCGTGTCAGAGGAGGGCGCCATCTTATAGGATTGTACGTCCTGAGATTGAGGAACTTTTGATCTCTCCCTCAGGCGTCTATCCATACGTACAACAAGGGACATAGCCGCTTCCAATGACCCGGGATTTTCGTGAAACGCCAATGCGTCCTTCAGGCTCTCAGATAGCCCATGACAGAATTGACTACGGAGAGCAGGATCATTCCACTCAGTATCCGTAGCCCACCTCCTAAATTCAGAGCAATAGGACTCTGCAGAACGCTCTCCCTGCTGCAAGCCACGCAACTTGGTCTCAGCCAGGGAAACCCGATCTGGGTCATCATAAATAAGACCTAGCGCTCTGAAAAATTCATCTACCGACCGTAGGGACTGAGATCCGGTCGGCAGCGAAAAAGCCCAAGACTGAGCGTCGCCTTTAAGCAATGAAATGATAATACCCACTCTTTGACTCTCATCCCCCGAAGAGTGTGGGCGTAGTTTAAAATAAAGTTTGCACCACTCCCTGAACCGAATAAAATTATCGCTTCCCCTGGAAAATCTGTCTGGGAGCGCCACCTTGGGTTCAGGGCAGGCCTGATTCTTGCTGTCACAACCAGCTGCCTGCGGTCTCAGTATGTGAGAGACGGTCGTGCGGAGGTCAGCTACCTCCAAAGATAACCCCTGCAGTTGTGCGACCAGTGAAGAGATAGGATCCATAGCTGCACTAACATAAACAAAAAATAGCGGTTTTGGGCGGTTGATAATGTCATGGATAACAGGGAGGGGAGGGAAACAGAAAGGGTATACTCAGTACTAGGCCTCCAATGGCTAGGGAAAAGGGAATGGTCACCCCTTGCAGACACCCTAACCTAGCCCTAACTCCTAACAGTATGAGTATCCCCTGATGGTGGGAATACTCATACACAGGAACCTAGGCCCTACTAGCCCTGTATAGCCCTAGGAGTAGTGACTGGCTTGAGACTACTGGTTCCTTCCCTTATGAAGGACCCAGTGTCTCCCTGAGGCCCAACTTATCCTAATAGCAGATATATAAGTAGGAACTCAGGATGGCACAACACACCAGCTCTTCACATCCCAGCAGTGACTATCAACCGCATAGCATGAAGTGTGAGGCCAGACTAAATGGAGGAGCAGTAATGAGCACCAGCTGCACCTGATACAAGGGTGTGGTCATTACAAACAACAACACAGAAACAAGTAAAACCAAAGAGGCTGTCAGATAACCTCACATGCAGCTTGTCTGACAGATCCTCAAACTTCAGTCACGGAAGGGACCGTGACAGGTTTGAGGCTCATAGGTTTTTCATGCAAAAAGTGAAGTGTATTGATTGATTATTCAGTACATAAGTCATCAAATACACATAAACATATATTGTTTTCGTCTCTGTCCTGTTACTAATTCACAGCGCAGAGTAGTTATACATACTATAAAGTATGGATTTGTCATAAATTATTACATATAACCATAAAACTATTCAAAAGGCTGTGCTGTGGCACGCAGTGATCCGTCGCGTTTCCCCACTAAGGGCTTCCTCTGGGATAGATAGTGGTGCATGCTTATCGGTCCGAAGTCAGGAACATGCCCCACAGGCGGGGTGTATATACGTAGTTGCTGCTGATGATAATGCTAAGGTTTGAAGTAGTAATTTATACTCTTGTTAGGGGTTTTAGCACAATTTACGAATATTTTATGGGTGTGGTGAAGGTTGGTCCCGGCATCCGTCGACCAATGTAGTAAATATATGAGGAGAAGGGGTCTTCCCTATAAGCCTGTTGTTTTTTACAAATTTTTGGGTGGTTAAATAATGACCTGAATGTACTGTTTATATAAATTTCTATTGTTCATACAAAGGATTTATTGTTACTCTATTACATTTTTTTTACAGAAAAACATTTGAAAATTAATCGGTGAGTGGTTAAGGTAAAAATGTACGCTTATAGCTTTTCTTGGAGTGTTCAGTGTTAGGACAATCCCTCCGGATGCTCCAACAATTGTCAGCCATTATTTGTACATCCCATCTACCCTGATACCGTCCTTCCATGACCTTCAAATCTTGGTGGAATCGTTCACCTTGCTCATCACTGACTGCACCAAGGTTTTCCAGGAAGTTAGAAAGATGGCTATGCAGAAAATTATGCTCATATTGCAGCCAAGCATTTTGTAGCTCTCCAAGAGTTTCTGGACAATTTCTGTGTAATTATTTTCTCGTGTGTTTCCAAGAAAGTCCTTGACAATGGCTCTGCATGATAACCAAGCATTCTTTTCAACTTCTGACATTGTCCTGATGAAATGTTCATCTTTGATGAGTTGCGTTGCCGAATCTGTGGACCACCAAACACACCGGCCTTTATTTTTTCAAATGACAGGCTAGGAAATGCCAAAATGAGTTTTTTGAAACAGTCTCCTTTAGGTGGCAAAGCTTTAACAAACTGCTTCATCAGACCCAGGTACATGTGCAGAGGAAGGTATATATTATTCTTTCTGTCAACAAGAGGCTCGTGTAGAATGTTTGGATCACCTGGTTTTAGGGCAGATCTTGGAGGTCAATTCCGTTCCACCCAATCCCTCTCATGAGCTCTGCTGTCCCACATGCACAGATAACAGGGATACTTGGTGTATCAGAGTTACTGACCAAGAAGGAAGCATACCATTTTAAGGTCGACACAGATGACCCAATTATGTTGGTGATATTGCAACAACTCAATGACTCTCTTTATGTCTGCATATTCTTCACAAAGAGAAACTGAATGGTCAATTGGGACTGACCCAAATATGTTGCCATTGTGAAGGAGGACACACTTTAAGCTCCGCTGTAGGGCTCCCTGAGCAATGAGCAGTTTGTGCCTCTCAGGTAAGTTTAATTGACACCAGTGATCTTTTTGGCTATCTGTAAGAGTGACATTTTTCCCACTGGCCACCACACTAATATACTGTACGTTGTGGATATAGGAATTATAGAAGGGGTTCCCTGAAGACCGGAAAGTTTTTTTGGGGTCAAGAAACACTGGCTTAGTATATAACAGCAAGTGTGCTTCAGGGACCACTTTCACCCTGTCCATTTGGCTTGGTTGCTTAACACAGACCCAACCCAAATAATAAAAATATAATTTATCCTTTTTAAAAGGCATGGTTGACACTGGAATGCTGCATTGCTGTGTGGTGGTTAAAGAATGGAATATGCTGAATTTCAATACAGTGCAATTCTCTACAACACATCGCAGCACGCTGCAGCATAAGACAAGTTAACATTTGTTGGCTTCTGCTGTGTTAAAAAGATACATCATTGCATATCAGCTCAATGTACATAGTATAAATTTAGTCTCAATGCCTTATGATATGTTTAAACCTTCAGCTAAAACCCATTTTACTTAAAGCTGCAGCCATGCGATGCTTCAGCCCCAATCTTTCATCTTCTGTCTACTTCCTGGTTGGTTCTTCTTGTATGTCACTGCTTGTATTTTGTAGACTTTTTTTTTTGGCTGTCCAGCATCAGGCCCCCATAGTAATTTGGAAGAGTAGTGAAATCAGTGCGGTGGGGGGGGGGGGGGGGGACCAAAAGAGAATAAATGATGGGGATGGATCAGCCAGTCCCCTGCAGAAGTAAAAGGTCAAGGGACCTGGACAGCGAATTTAGGTGAGTACTTGCTTCAAAAGGCAAGAAAATACAGGATGGGTTAGAGGGCAGAGTGGGAGGAGGCTAACTTAACTTACCACCCAGGTGATGTATTGTTACCAAAACACTTGCTAATAGGTACATTAAAATATTAAAAGGCAATGTGGGAACTCACCATTATTCAGAAGAATGACAAAGGGCATTATAACTGAACTTTGGGGGAAAAACACTTTACCTTTGCAATGGGTCCCTTCAGCCTTGGGGATGATGAATAAAGTAATATACCTACATTATTCATTACCCCCAGAAGCTTTTATTACTTTAATTCCTGTCTACCAAAGCCAGCAGTTCTGCATTGTAATTAAGTTCCCTAGCGTTTTAAGGACAATAGGAAAAAAGGAGGAAACATAAATGAAAAGTATTAAATCTTCATAATAAAAGCCCTGAAATTAAACTTTTTACTTAGTATGTCCGATTGTTGTTAGATCTACCAAGTTCCATGACAAAGACCACTAGGTCAAAGCAACAGCTGGTAGCAGCTGCTCAGCAAATGCACATATTTAATTGGCTCTAGTTTCTTTGCTGTGTGATTTTCTTTTCCCATTTGTTTTTTTTTTATTCCTTCAAATTAAATCCTAAGAACATATCTCTTTTATGAGATTTAAGTGGGTTGTATTAAGTTTATTCATGTCTGGTGGTGTGTTCTGTATCTTCCATCGTCGGTATGTATCTGCCAGACCTTTGCGTTTTTGTGGCTGATGACAAGTTCAACCACATCTCTTGGGGATAGCACTCAGTATTTGCATTTATGCCAAAGACAACGGTGGCAACACCACTGAAATAATAACACAGTGTAGACTGGACAGCAGTAACATTTTAGAGTCATAAATTTGAGAAAGAAGCTCTGGAATGGCTGATGGTGACCAAAAGTGTGTAAGTTTACCTTCCATTTCTGAAATGTTATATTCCCCCCCAATTTACTTCTCTTTTAAATAAATATATTTGGAAAAATATTAATACCATTTAATATATATTTTTTTTTATCTTCTTGATCTCAGGCTATAGTTGTGTTTTTTCTATGCTTGAAAAATAATTACTTAGATATCAACATTAATAGATACCAAATGCACATAAGCCTGGCAAGAGGTCAGCCTCATCCACAAGAGCTGATGTGTGTATATACTGTAGGCAAATACTAGTTCTTGATGATTTTTACATTGCTTCCAAAATCTAGATGCCACCTTATGTTAGGAGGGTGATTACTCAGAAGAGGTACCCTCTCAGTCTACGAAAAACCAACACATAATGGGGCAGCCCTTAGCTTAGTGTGTTTCTAAAGCCCAAATATTAGAAAATCACTGCCCTGTATATAGAATATTTTTAAATATAATATAGAATATTTTTGTCTGATGTAACTTGGAAAAGAAAGTTATCTTATGAATAGCTAAAATATAAACCCCCTTTATGCATGTCTGCAAAGCCTTCTTCGACCGATCATTTAAAATGAATATCCCTGCATCACTGCATGGGCAATAAGGAACCATGCTGTAATTGCAATACATTGTGCACAATAATGTAATGCATCATTGTACAAATATTTGTAACAATATACAGCCTCGCTCAGTATGTGCATACAGTTTCTGTACTTCTCCACTAGAATGTGCCATATAATCACTTTTATGTTACAGTTCTGTATTTGGTTTTGAGTTGCTTATCGTGATATAATCTCCAAGAGACTGTTATAATTGATAATTGATATTTTTTGGCATAAGGATAGATAAAGAAAAGGAATACAGAAGGCAAAAGAACTTACAACCTAATGTAAATCAGGGTATTGACAAATGCCTTGGAATGCAGATATTTAAAGGCCATGTAAAGCAAACCCCAATAGGAGTGTTGTTGGTTACTGCAAAACAATGCTTAGCAAATAGGAATAAAAAGTAATATAGCTTTTCCTTTTGTATTTTTGCAGCTTTTGAGGTGAGATGGACATATTTTAAAGAATACTTGTTGATCTTGCAAGAAATCTTTTTAAACTGATAACTTCCCAGTAACCCCCTGGAATGTGATCAGAACAACAGCAGATGGATGGTAAGTGTAGTATAAGCTGAGTTATAATAGATTAGTATTAGATCAGAATTTATGGCAGTAGGAATAAGGCGCCTGGGACAAGCCCTTCAACTGTGCATGTCAGCTTTGCTGTATAAATGTGAATAAAGTAGTTGGATTGTTTATACATGAGCATTGCATGTACTCCTAAAACAGACCTGAAATGAGCAAGGTGATACCCGTAGGCATGTGCATAGATCACAACTACTGCTCTTCAACTAGCAATGATCACATGTCCTGGTGAGGAGAATGCATTACATAGTGGTGATATCCAGGGACATGTCAGAACACAAAAAAATAGCACTTCTTTTCTTCACCTAGCTTCCAGAGAAGAAAAGCTTGGTGTTGCACTGCAGCAGGATTAAAATGTGTGAGGGTTCTTATGGACACTAGAGTTTTGTTTCCCAAATTGATCTTTCATTATGTTAGTAATCTACCATGTTGGCTTACTACACCCGAAAACAGCTGATATTGCTTGAATTGCTTGAATAGCAACTAAAATTTCCCCAAAATGTCCCCAAAGCTGGGCGCCTCCTTCAGTTTTCCCTATCTTAACACAACAATTTGTTTTTAATACATTTTTATATTTTCTCTTTCCTCCCATCACTATCTTTCACCATGTTTTGTTCTGTTCTTTCATTACGTTCCCTCTCCTCTTTATTCTGCTATTCAGACAGGTGCCTGGAACACACACACAGCTGCAACCACAAAGAGCCTGATAACAAGCAGACATTTGGCTATGAGTGAGGCTTATACTTGCAAACATCAGTGATTCCAGTTTGCTTAAACCATGTATACTGCACTAAATCAACCCCCTTGGCTTTTGATAAATCCTTGATTGTAAGTGTGTTCAGCCAGGGCCGCCTTCTTCACCTTCATATTGTTTTACTAGTTTATTCTGAAAGCTGTTATCTTCATGTAACTTTTATTTAAAAGCCTAGCTACAGATACAATCAAAAAAACCCTATCCTACCGCCAATTTATTTATTGAAATTGTATATATCATATATAGTCCTAATATATATAAAAAATATACTTATCTCAATTTCAATTATCGTGGTTCCCTGTTCACTTGGACCCCATATTTTGTACAATGTGCATACACCAGGCCTAGCCTTATAGAATATTAGTCAACCAGTACCTAGTTCAGAGTGGCTGACCTCTAGACTCTATCGCCAGGCCTGGAAAATGAGCCTGAATATGAGGAATGGAGGACAGCATGGAATAATAAAATCTTACTACTTGATTTTAAGGACAGGAAGAGAGAAGATGGTTATCATCTGAAGTCTGTACGTGCTATTACACATTTGAGGCAAGAGAAGGGTGGGATAGGGCCTTTTGTTTATAAACTGCTGGAACCCTTCAATGTGCAGCCTTGTTTAATAAGTTAACGCTCCCAGAACTAAAATCTAAAAATAACATTTTCCAGTTCTAAGCTTGAGAAAACATTATTTTATATACTAATGTCTTCTCTTATCTTTCTCTGACATATTTTTTCACTTTTCAGCATTGTTGCCCTGATGCCTCCTGCACAGTAATGCTTCTTTTCTCCTGAGAATCATAGCCAATTTCCTGTAGTACAACATAATATATGCATTCTGGGAGCATGTTTTTTTTATTTGCAGGATATTGTTGCAGCTATAAGCACTCTGGAAATGAACACAGCCGAATAGTTTTCTGGTGCACCCAGATAATATAATAGATATAATAGAGAGTAGATACACAATGCAGTAGCACTGAAATATATTTACTGTAGATGTGGATTAAAAATGTAATCTATAAAAGTAAATAAAACAGTATATGAGTAAATAAGGCACATTGTATACTTGTGGGAAAGCATGTGGTTAGCTGCTCCCAGGTGCATAGCAAGGCTTGTGCTATGTGCCCAGCAGTAGCAAACTGCACCGCAGGTTAAGTGTTTGTATGTTGACCTTGTGGGTACCATGGGGTTCTTCCTCCAGAGGAGAAACAACAAACTTCTTGGACAAAAAAGACTTGCTGCTTTCCACTGCAAACGCAAACACAAATTGTTCCCAAACCACTCTCATTTCGTTGAATTGGAGCAGTTGGGAGCACAACTGAACCAGCGGAAAAGTCATTAAACATGTGTAGTGTCTCTATATCTAAAACTGTTCCATGTAGTAAATATCAAATTCATTGTTTCATTTTGTCAGCTATTGTAACATGATTAGTTAAACAGTTGTAAAAATGAGATGCTATAATTGTAATATCTTACCTTCTCACAGAGGTCAAGATAAATTCAATTTTGTGTGCAAGTGTCGGAGTTATGTCATCCTGGCATTGCCAATGAAGATTAAGAAAATCCAGATGTCAGTGAAAAGATGTTGCCACAAATATGGCGATGGAGAAGCTAAAGCAGTACAAACAGATGGGCAATCTGACTTTTCTGCAGCAGTTAAGCAATACAAATGAGTTTTCCCTATCTGCAGCCTCTGATTGAAGAGGAAGAAGCCACAACAGTTTACCTGTCTGCTCACACTGCTTCCTCCTCCTATCAGCATACTGCATGCCATCACATATACAGCACACTTTGCTGACTCTAAAATTAGAGATTGCTGATATCAATAAAAATCAGACTAGTTGTATTAAAAGTAAATATTAATATTTTATAAGAAATGCAAAACGGAATGTTCAATGACAGTTTACCCATATTTAATGATTCTAAAACTCCTAGTCATTGTAGGTATCCTTATTTTTCTTTGCCCATATTTTCATTATTTCAGTTTTGAAATGCTGCCTGGCAGTGTGAAATCTAATATTTCTTTAATTCCAGAGGTGAAGAGTTAAGACATTTTGGCACAATATCACATTTCAGATAACACAACTCCATGGGGTAGGTTTATATCTCAGTGAGGATGTGATCCCTGACAAACCTACAAAACAAACAGACAAAGAGGAGCAAGCTGTATGAGGACAGTGCGGGACAAACGTTTAATCTCCAAGATGGGGACTGTATTCTAATTGAAGTAGCCATTGAGCCAGAAATAGAACTCCGAGCCCTGGGAAAAAGCCCAAAGCTCGTGAGAAGAGCTACAACATTGCAGAGGATATGTACAATCCCTCCCATCATTCCACACCTTCCTCTAGGGATCAACTGCAAGTGCTTCTCTGGGAAACAAGGACTCCAAACATATTGCTGAGTGACAAAGGCAGCTGCAAAGACTGCTATGAGAAGATGCAGAAAAAGTAGGATGGGAGGAGTATCCTAAATTTAATTAAACAAAAAAAGGAAAAGGAATTCAGCTGTACAATGCTTGAGTCAAAGTAACAAAGAGGAGATGTCACAAGTAATGCAAACATAGACTACAATAGGCCCATTAGATATTATGTATAGGCACTCTTTATTTAACATCATACAGAAAATGAACTTGAGTTCATTACGTTTCATTACATTCTGTGTTGTGGAAATAATTGTGCTTCTTTCCCCATAGGTCACCTAACTGCCAATGACATTTGAAGGCCGTTAGGACAGACAGTTGGAGGCATTTGTAGAACACCTGAAAAAACTATAGGAGCGGTTTTCTAGTGTTTCAGTTGTCTTTCACATGAACTGGAGGGGTAAAGGAAACAGAAACATGTAATATGTTTGTACTTCTTCATAAACATCTTCATAAAGCTTTTCAAACACTTAAAAAGCACTTACAATCTGCTTAGAAGGCATTTGAAAAGCATTCTCATTCAAGTCTATTGAAGGAGTTGACAAACATACCATGAGATGCTACGATGTGTCTCAGGAAGGAACACGGTCAATGAGATGCAATTGAAGAAATGAGGGTTCCTCGTCTCATGGTAAATATACTCTAATGCCCCCCCTAAATAAGTAAACAAAATAAGAAAGGTGTTGGTACTCATTTATAGAGGTGAATTACCAGTCCAAATATGGGGGTTCATTGCATGTTATCTAAAATGTAACTGTTTAATCCATAGCTAAAAAAAGCAAGTGTTTTAATCATGTGTTAAGTATGCACATCATGATAACACAGGTTGAAAATATTGTACAAAGTTCATAGTTCTGACTCCTGTAGTCTACACCAGCGGTTGCCAACCGGTGGGAACATTTTGGTGGTCCATAGCTCTGACCAGTATGCCACCCAGTGGGGTCAGGAGAAGCACTCTGCTGGGGGGGTGCCCCGGCCAGAGCTGTAGACCATGTCTCCAGTTTGGATCGCAGGCTCAGGGCAGATTGTGTCTCTGGACACAGGCTCAGACCTCTAATGGGAGAGTGGGCAGGTTCTGGCATCATGACGTCACTCTGGGGGAAGTTTCTTCTCCTTTGAGTGACACACAGCTGTCCATGCATGTGCGGTCCGTAGGTCCGAAAAGTTTGGCGACCACTGGTCTACACTCCTGACTCCTCTACTCTGTGTTACAAAATACTGACCCTTGAACTTTGCTTTAGTTATATTTCCGACCCCTGCACTCTGCACCTTGCTTTACACACTACAGACCTCTGCACTTTTTGTTACATACTACTGACCTTGGCACTGTGTGTTATATGTGACTGACCTTTAAAGGTTCTTTAAAAATACATAAATAGATAATAATAATGTGTTAGTAAACCAATTTAACCTAAAAATGTCAATTGTCTAAAAAGAGTGGTATATCATCTATATACCAGTGCTGTGACAACACACTGCAATGGAAAATAAATTTAGTCCAGGTAAGGATCATCATTTTAAATCAAAGTACATATCTGACAAGCAAACAGACACAGTGAGTATTATTATTTTGTCACAGTCGCGGTAGTGTCTGTATGGCATTAAAGATAGCTGCAGTATTGGAATATTATAGTTTACACCAAGGCTGGTGTAAATGCAATGTAATAAATGTCATGATTGATATGGAAATGATGTGTTTCCTACTGTACGTATTGAAAAGGAAGATTGTGGTTTATGATAAATATTGTGGTATTGTGAAAGTATATGACACACCAGTTATATATACTATTGTGGTCACATTAATTCAAGTGAACAAAGGCAACCTTCTGGCAGTCAGTTCAGCAGTGGGAATTAATAAGGTGGATTTTATTCACATGTATTTAGTGTACAAATATGGCATTTACTTCTAAAAAGACCTGCTTTGGATATAGCTCTATGGGCCAGATATAAAACAGCAGTTAATGTGAATCCCACTCAATATCTATCTTGCCAGAACAAGTGACATTTGGAGATGGAATTGGGCACTTCCCATTCTGGAGGAAAAGACATCTGTACACTGAAGACTCAACCAGTGAAGGGTCCATTACCTAGAAGGTAAGTCCAGGTACAAACATGACCTACGTATATATTTTCTCTCCAAACTTCATAACTGAAGTGTTGGTAAGCTAGAAAATGAAGAACGGATGATTTGTATCCCATAGAACAGAGGTGCCCAACCTTTTTTCATCTGGGGGCCACTGTTGTGATTGAGATAAAACTCGCGGGCCCCAGTTCAAACAATCATTAAAAATGTTTAAAACTAGAATAGTTTTAGTTTAAAATGAAATTAAATTGAAATGTTTCTAGTTACTGTAACTTGCACCAAATAAAGGAAATGACAAATCAAACATTTCTGCACTCACCATTTGATGCCTATTTTATTGTTAAAAGATACAAAACTAAATCTATCAAACAGTGCTGACCGGTCATATATTTCTCCCCACTCACCACCTTCCTGTACCAAAGAGCACAAACTACACTATACAGGTTGACAATCGAAAATCCGCCCATCGATAATCCAGATCCTTTAGTTTCCCGGCGTTAATTTCGGATCGCGGGACTGTAGTACACTGTATGGCCACTTATGTTTTCATGGCGCTGTTCTGCAGAAACAGCTGTTAGGTCTTGCTTGCTACACTTAATACACGTTAAGACCTCCCTGCTGCCTGCTCCCTGGAACTGTGCCAGATATCCATGGTGCTGCGAGAGGAAGGCTGGCCTGTGTGTGGAGGTAAGTATAAAAAAAATCCAGAATTTTTGTAAATCTTGCACACCTCAGGTCCAGAAGTTGCCATATTTTTGCTTATCAACCTGCACAATGCATCCTGTCAGTTATAGGGGGCTGCTAACCTTCTTTGAACCCCAAAATCTATGCAATGGGTACTTCAGGAGAAATGTGATTCATGTGACAGATAGCCAAGGGGTACATGTTCTTACTACTACATCTTCCCCACATCTCCTCGTTCCAGAGAAACTAGGGTTTACAGAAGGTGAGTGGCCAGATATGTGTGACAGGGTAGCACAGTATGACAGGTATAGTTTTTTGTATCTTGTGATTAAATTTTAGGAGGAGTTAGCCACAAGAGTCCTGCACTTGCAGTTATATTTCCTTTTCTTACAGAGAAATTGTCCAGATGTGGTCTGCGGGCTGTAGGTTGGGCACCCTTGTCATAGAACATCCATAAAACAGAAATGCTTATGACATTACTGATAACCTCTCCATGCCTCTCCCAGCAGTATTTAGTATTGTACTGATGGCTTTAAAAGTCCCTTGCAATCTAAGCACTACAGACTGGGTTGTGTGAGATATGATAAAATCACTTGACCAGAATATAGGTTAAAAGGGGGGATGTAATCTAAGGAAAGCTTTGATCTATTATGCTGCATTGATGGCCTTACTGGCCCACTATTCAGGCTGCAGATTCTTTGGGTGGGCTACCTGGACTGGTGGACCTAGGGAGATGCCCCTTTTGCCCTCATGGTCATTAAACACAGCAGAAGTCGGGGCTGGCAGAGTACAATGTTATTAGGATATATGAGATTAGCAACTAATCAAGTCAAGCTAAAATATTGGGTTTCCCATCCACTGGTCAACAAGAGGTTCCTGTGAAGGGTTGACCATTCCCATTCTTCAAGGATAAATATTAAAAATTGTATTTTTTGCAAGGGGCAATAGGAGCTGATGTATGGTGTAAAATATTTATTGCAATGACTAAAAATACATACTTTTAATGTAAAAAATCATGTGAACAATAATTTGGTTTATCATTCAAACATTTTAGAAGGAAATCCTCATTGGATAAAATTATGAATGGAATTAAAATACTTCTATACATTTGCAACCCCTTTTTAATGTTCAGTGCTGCATAAATTGTAGGCGCTATAATGTTTATAAATAATAATGACAATAATAACAATTTTAGCACTCCAAAACACACTGCTACAGCAAAATATATCATTGTGCAGCAGCATTAAATTCAAGGCCAGACTGTCATAGGATGGACGGGCTGTCAGAGATGGTATACAACCTTCCATACATCATCTGCCCACTGCCACTAAAACATCCTATCGTATAAGGTTTCATGTGTCTCCTTCCACATACGTTATGTGCTTCATGTGGCTCTGGTGCCTGACCTTGTTAGTGTAATTCTATGGCAAAGTCAAATCTAAGTCATATGGGGTAGAAAGAGACTGGCAAAAGACAATTTGCTAAAAAAGGGTAGCATGCAAATTGTCACAAGATCAGATCAAAATTAAATTTAAAATACATGCATATATATATATATATATATATATATATATATATATATCTCACAATTATTCAAAATTGAACCATAGTATGGCTAGCTAGTGCAACATCATTGTGAAAGCTGCAATAGGAAGATAATGTTGACCACAATTATGGTATAACAGACTTTTGTAGTGTAATTCACTGCAGACGGATAACTGGTTATAACACTCATGCACAGTTTAAACAATTAGTCATGTGATGGTCCATGTAGATTTCAGTGTTTGACTAATGGAATCTGCTGAGAGCTGGATCTATTAGGGCTTCCTCTGAGAAATGCTTCTGAAGTACACACATGAATGAAGAAGCACTTGGGAGTTATTTCCCCTCCACCTTCAAATTGCCTTGTATGGAGTGATTGTTTCTCAGGCAGCCCCTCCTTTCCATCCCCAGACAGCGATGCTGCTTTTTTACAATGAGACCATTTTTTAACCTTGAGAAAAAAGATTCACATTTTGGGAAAACAATCTATAAATAGTCACCCCCATCATCACTAAATCATTTCCTGAGCCACTTGCTGCAGTGTAACAAGGGATGAGAACTGTTTCATCCAGTGGGTTTCAAGCTTTTCTGGACCAGATCTTTGAGTTTGATTTTTACTTCCCGAGGACAGAGCTATAAACCATTGGATGTAATCTCTAAACCCTAAACCCTAAAGATTCCTCCAAAGTTTGCTTGGGGTTCCTTGAGCCATGAGTTCTCAGGTCACTTTAACCTCCCTGGCAGTCTGAATAAAAACTATTTTTAAATTTCAAAGCGGTACATTTAAAAACACTTATTTTAAATTTACTGCCAGGTCCTGCCTCCCAGATGCACGCTCGAATGTTCCATGCCCAGCTGGCATTTGCGTCCCCTGGCCTCGCATCCCCAACATTCACACACCAGGAAAGCAGATGCTGGGCATCGCTGGAGGACACCGCAGGCACGTGGGGACCAGATAAGCTTTTATAACTCCCTTGCAAATCCGCCCCAAGTGTGGCTGTCTGTAATGGTGACATTCTTCCCAAAGACCATCATACTAATATATTTTGAGCTGTACATATAGAAATTTTACCAGGGGTTCCCTGAGATTTGAACACTATTTCAAGGTTCCCCTATGTTAAAAAGGTTGAGAAAGGCTATTCTAAATAAATGGCATTTCATAAACCATTGCCATGTTTCTCAATAAAATTCTTGCTTTCATATTTTTTTGTTCATCCTTTTCTGCGCTTCAGAACTATTGATCTTCTTCAGCCGCTTTGCAACTAGTTCCTAGCTACAGTGATGGCTATATGAAATTTCACTGGGTACGTTCATAACACATCATCTCCAGCGACAATTATTTTTATTTTTAATAATAATAATAAACAGTATTAATATAGCACCAACATGTTATGCAGCGCTGTACATTAAATAGGGGTTGCAAATGATAGACAGATACAGACAGTAATAAAGTAGGAGGAGTGGGTTCTGCCCAGAGGAGCTTACAATCTAAGAGGTGCAGAAGCAGGATACAGTAGGAGGGGGGATATGGATTGGTGGGTAAGTAGTGAGGGTTTTAGGAAATAGAAGACAGGCAGACAAGTTTGAAAAGATGGGTATGATGATGGTCACATGACATCTATAGGCTTTAGACTGAAACCTTGCAGTTAACTGCTCCATGGCATTTATTTTCAACTGACTGATACCCTGGAGGGGGTTGTAGGCATTTATTCCTTACTGGCATTGCCACTGGGAGCAAACTTCTGTAAAAACAGGGATTGCTTGTTTTAATGATAGGGCTTTGGGGACTGGTTGACATGGGGGAATCACATCCATACTGATGGGAAAAAATAACTCTCTAAACTAGGCTTTAACAAAAGGAAGGTATTACTGCAAATTCAATATAGTATTGTATAGTATTGTATAAATATTGAAAAATTCCATATTTGAGCATAGACTCCTTCCATATTTAGCAGAATATATACAATTCAAAATTAAAATAAAGGAATGTTTACATTCTGCAGATCCACAGAAATGCATACACTAGTATACCTTCCTCTCTGTGCTATAAAAATGCAGAGCTAGAAACACCAACATATTGAAAACTATAAGATAAAACCTTCACTGAAGGCTAAATATTAACTACATATTTTTAAACACATTGAAAGAGATTGAGGTGGAGTGAATGTTTGGTAAATGTCACATTTACTGTATTGTAAATATGCTTTTTGTAAGGTGAAGAGTATGTCTAGTGAAAAGTTTTTTAGAACTGTTTTCAGGTTTCTAGCTTTTCAGGATTATACCAGTTTTCAGGTTTTCCAACCGTTCTCATTTTAGAGGCTTTACAGTATCTCTGTTCTTCATGTTTAGAAACATAAATGCCAGGCAAATAAACCTATTCCCACAAATATATTTTTGGTATAAAAGTGGAGGTCACGGTTCTAAAAGTGAAAAGCAAAAAAGCGGAGAAAATTTTTCTGTTTTCATTTTTATTAATAGACCTCTCAGTCCCTAAGGAATTGCTAAAGCTGAAAATATAGGAAAGTCAGATTTGTTTTTGTGATTTGGACATGGCAAACAAAAAATTAAGGGATGAAAACCTTTCAGGTTTCAATGTTGCTGCCCAACAAGCTGATGCATCCAAGTCATTTTATTAGATGGAGACATCTGCAGAAACTGTATTCCAATATATAGAACTTTGTCATCTAGAAGCACAGAAATTGTACTCTTTTTTCCAAAACGATAAAAAACAAGATCTAAAATCTTAACCTTCATATACACCACTCACATACAGCCTTAGACCATTCAGAGCATGAATCATTAATCATTGTTTTCTGAATACCGCCTTTAGGGCCATTTTCTATCCATTTACAGAATGATTTTTCTTAGTCTATAGATGCACATTTATAATACAAGGAATACATAAAATACTATTGCATATGCAATACATAAATCTAAGGCTTGGTACACACTTCCAATAATTATCGTTAGAAAACAAACGATTACGGCCAATCAACAATTATGCACGGTTATATTTGAACGATCGTATTGTGCACAATTCTGTACATGCTGTAACGAGCAAGTGTATTGCAGAAACTTCCTCGATCACTGAACGACTGTACACACGATAGATAGTGAACGATCATCGCTCAATTAGATCCGACAGGATGATCGTTCATTTCCAGCGACGATCGTCGTTGGTCAGTCGTTGTGCACCTTTTTTGTTAACGATTCTCGGACGATTCGCCGTTAGTGGTTCGTTTCCAATGACATTTATTGGAAGTGTGTACGCAGCTTTACTTCTGTATATACAGTACTTTTGAAGGTCAAATAGCCAGTATTCACTTGGAATTTGCATTGTTCATGTTTGCCCACCCAGTCAGTTGCACCAGTAACTAGAACAGCTTTTCTAGCTTATGACAACCACCTAAAGAATAGGTATGTTCTTCTGGCTTTTAACCCGAGATTGGGCAATTGCAAGTGGGTTGGTAATTATTTATATGGTTATCTTATCATTAGTTAATCTACAAGTAGTTATTAAACTTTGTAGATATTAAAGCAGATATAGTTCTATAAAGAAACATTGCAAACAAGCAGGTTGTTTATTGAAGAAGAAACAGTCAATGTTTGTTGCATTATGAAACACACTTACTTTTTCAAATTCTTCTTTTCAAATTACATTGAGATGGCCATGAACAGTTCAGTGCAGAAAGCACAACGGAGTGTGGACAGATGATCGTATTTAAAAATTGCAATCAGGCTAGAAAAGGTATTTTAATACAGAAGGACATTGCAAGTAAAAGTCTAGTTCTGCTTTAAGGAAACACAGGACACAAACATGCATGTGCAAGCATAATTCAGTACAATGTGTGCATTGTGCGAACAAAGTACCAAAATAAGAGCAACATAGTGGGATTGATTGCACCAGACTGACCATGGGCAGATTCAATGTTATTGAAATTATTGGTACATACTGTGAATGAAGAAGCGTCTTTTATAAAAAAAAAAAACAATGCACAGGCTCGTGTGTTGTGTTATAACAAATGTGGTCACTCTACATTAGCTGCTGTCATATTTTGTTTTCTATTTCAAACTGTCTGTAGAACTTCCAGGTTTTTGTGATGCTTGGCACTGAGCTCTCAAACATGACCCCATCTTTTGCTGTGCTTACCTCTTCCATATATTGTTCACTGTACAATGTATGTTAACAAATGCTGGCCAAATACAGAAACAAGTAACAAACACTCCTAAGTGTATACTATTCATAGAGGTGCCATACATTTGTTATCATTTCCTGCATAGACATTGCTCCACCTTCCACACTCTATAAGAACATACTGATTTGTTCTTTTCACGCTTATGCTATCCACATTCACTCCAGTATTCCTGCACACATTTCTTGTACCAAGAGGTAAAAAGTATAAACATACATAAATATGCTTGATCAAGGGTGAACAGGAGCTAAGGATCAACAACTGAATCAGGGAGTGGGTGCAATATAGCACAGCAAGAGTACCATTAGGTCAGCATTCCAGGTGTAAGCTAGGAAATTGGAGAGATCCTTAGGTCAATGTGGTGGAATATTTATAGCTGAAATACAAGTAGCTTTCAAAAAATACACCAATTACAACAATTATTCCACCTCTAAATAATTAGCATATGTATTTTTGAAATGGAAGTATGTTAGAGATTTGAATTTGACCAAGAATTTGACACTTGCAATGAAAGAGAACTCAGATTAGCAAGGGGAGGGTTCAGAAAAAGGTGCCAGTCAGCTGTTGCAAAGTGCTCACATGGAACATGCTAATGGGTAGAGAATGCAGAGGGGCACAGATGAGATTATGTGTCTGCTGTTGGTTGTTTTACTGTGCAGTCAATTGTCTGAAGAAAGGACAAGGCCTGTGAGTCTTGTTTAACTAAAGTAGAGAGAAAAATATGATCTTCTACGCTGCTAGGGAAAAGAATGAACACGACTACTTTTAACAGATATAACATCTCCTATACTTGGTTGGGCAGCAGTAAAATAGACACTCTCTTCTCCAGTCTCTGCATCACCTATTTCATGCAGTGTGCCAGACCCAGCTGTAAAACTGACAGCTTAATTCTTCAGCTCTGCTTCAGCAGTGGAGTACCATTGGTACTCCACTGTCGGTGTGACAGCCATCCGCTCTGTATAGGAATATTCATGCACTCCTTCGTGCACTTCATGCACTCCGCATATTCATGCGCTCCTTCTATCTTCACTTTAACAGCTGAGATCCTTCTCTACATTGATTTATGAATTAAAGTTATCACTAATAAGAAATAAGCTGCTGCACAATCCCCTTTTCTTTAACACTGCCTCTTGTATGGGGAGATAAATGGATCAGTGAGAATAAGAAAAAATCCAGGTATGGGTATGGAGCATTGCATGACCCTCCTGTTAGGGATGAGCGAGCGAGATTTTTAAATTCGATCTTGCAGTGAATTAGGCCTTTCTTGCTTACCGAACATGTAAGCAAAAATGGCCTTGTGATTCGCTGTGAGGTCGAGTTCGCAGGCGAGCTGAACTCATATGGGCTCTCAATAAAGATTCTCCATTGAGAGGTCATATGAGTTCAGTGGTACTTCTGTGGTCACAGCTGATTTGAAGCACGTGCATCCAATCTGCTCTGGGCCAGGTTCCTACCCTCCCTGGGCTGTACTTTTAATCAATGATAACTACAGCCCAGGGAGCGTGGGAACCTGGACAGTCACAGCTGAACTCAAATGACCTCTCAATGGAGATTAGCCATTGAGAGGTCATATGAGTTCATTAGTACGCCTGCAGCCACAGCTGATTGGAGGCACGTGCCTCCAATCAGCTGTGACCGCAGGTTCCCATGCTTCCTGGGCTGTACTTATCAATGATAATTACAGCCCAGGAACCATTGGAACCTGTGTGGATTTGCAAAATTGGTTCACTGAAATTTTGCGGACCCATCGGAAGTTCAAGGAAAATTTCTTCTCGCTCATCCCTACTTCCTGTACACAGAGTTTTCTTTCACCCAGAGAGACTCCCAGAGGTACACAGCCCTTAAACGATGTAGTGATTTATTTTTTTTTCAAAGCATACCAAAATGCAGTTGTTGAAATTGTTTGAATGAAAAGCATACTGCAGTACAAAATTTTGGGTAGTACCCAAATACAACTTTGCTTCCAAAAAAGGGACAGCTGCTTCAAATGTGGGAGGTATTCATAAAGGAGTGGTATAGATCTGGTGAGTGGGTGCACAACACAACAGTATATTATTGCCAATATTGGGTGACACGGGTATACATTGGGATTTAATAAAAAATCACTGAATAAAGTGAAAGACCAATCATTTGTATAGTGTGGCTGAATCATAGACCCTGATTCATCAAGCAGAATCGGATTATCGGTCGTGCATTCGTATTCGCGATCCGGAATCGTACGCGATCGCGCTATTCAGCAACTGAAAAAGATCGCGGCCGGAGCCGCGCATATCCGGCAGCTTTACACTGGCGAGCGTGTATTAAAAGT